>NC_092252.1:22277402-22345262 GCF_036320965.1 Panulirus ornatus | reverse complement strand
TGGGATAAATTTTGTCGCGCATCTTTGTACTTGCTCTAATTTTTCCTCGCCTCTTTTATATATAGTTTGGGGACGAAAACTGGACTGCATATTCAAGGTGTGGTCTTACTAGATAATTATAAAGTATGAGAATTGTTTCTGGTGTCTTGTATGTTCCTGGCTATGAAGCCTGTTGGCGCCAGACGTATGAAAGTTGACTGCGAAAATAATGGAATGACGCATTCAATCCACTGTGGACACGTCAGTCTGTAAGATGCCTTATTGAATGTATAAGATCCCATTGTCAGTCTGTAAGATGCCTTATTGAATGTATAAGATCCCATTGTTGTTTACTGGCCGGAAGAGATCATGTTTACTCAGCGAGGTAAATAAACTCAGTACACCACGAGGCTCGAGCTGTTTGATACCCCCCATGTGTTGCTCCGCCTCGCAAGTTATTTTTCACCGGTTTCTCCTCCTATGGGACTTGTGTGGGAGGAACAAGTGGTGCCCAGACCCGGGAGCAGCCTTTGCGTGCTCAAGCGAACTGAACTTGTGTATACGTGCAGCAAGCTGTGGTGATTACTCGTGATGGCGGAGAAGGAGCAACTTGAAAGAGGACGGGCGGCTGCTCGTGCATGGTGTACGAGAGCCTCCAAGGAGGCTTTGCTGACTTTGCTTGAACTGCCAACTGCGTCCAGGGTGCAGCTGGAAGACGCTATAGCGGATTTAGATAAGCGTCTAGACACCTTGGACCGAGTTCAAGCGGAATATGAAGTGACAATAAGTGACCCTGAGTTGTTGGAAGCAGACCTGGACAAAGCAGATAGTTTACGCAGTGGTGTTAGAGCTGTTCGGGTGCAGGCTGGCGAACTGTTGGCGAAACTGGATAAGACTGCCGTCCATAAAGGGTCGGGAAGTAGTGAAGATAAGTCTGCAAGTGCAAGCGCAGTGTCTACTAGTGCCAGTGTGAACCTTCCACGGCTCGACTTGCCGAAGTTTAGTGGTGAACTAACCCAGTGGCAGTCATTCTGGGATTTGTTCGTGGCCATGGTAGACGACTCTACTCTACCAGCCATCAGCAAGTTCACCTATCTGCAGGCCTTATTGGAAGGTGAGGCCAAGTCTGTCATCCAAGGCTTGTCACTTACTGCAGTTAATTATGCTGTGGCCTGTAAGCTGTTGAAGGAGCGGTATGGGAAGCCAGAGAGGATTATCTTCGCTCACATTCAAGCTCTTCTTGGCTTGAGCCTGCCGTTCAAGCCTCAAGGATCTACGACTTATGTGTCCGCCTTGAGGAAGCTGCAGGATGACCTCCTGATCCACATCAGGAGTTTGGAGGCACTGGGGGTAAGTGGCAGTGAGTTTGGCCTCTTCCCCACCCCAGTGATTTTGTCTCGTCTGCCGAGCGACATCCGTTTGGAGTGGTCGAGGGAAGGATCGGGCCACGAAAGGGATCTCGCATGGCTGCTGGATTTTCTTAGGAAGGAGATTGAGCGCCGTGAACGTTCAGACTCCTTTAAGGACGTGACTACTGCTGCAGGGACAGACGGCCGCAGTGTGAGGGAGTCTGAGAGAAGAAAGAAGTCTCCTAGTTCTGCATTTGCTCTTCAGACAGTCTCAGAGACATATTCAGGTGGGTGTGGATTTTGTAATAAGTCCCATTCCAGTGAAAAGTGCTTTAAAGTTATCAAACTTCCACATGCAGAACGACTGGAAAATATTCGTTCTGCTGAGCTGTGTTTTAAGTGCTTAAAAAGGGGGCACGTAGCTAGAGGTTGCAAGGCAAAGTGTTCTAAGTGTAAAGGCAACCATAATGTCCTTCTCTGCTCAAAGGATAATGTTTCACCTAAGGGCAGGGCTGTTAGTCAGCCGGCCAAGGAGAGTGAAGAGGAAACGGGAGATACCAATGTTATGCCTGGTGATCTAGTTAGTGTTTCTCATTCTTCACAGTTTAAACAATGGTGTTGTGTCTTGCCGACAGCAAAAGTTAAAGTGTATAGAAGGCATGGCAAGTACAGTGAAGCTACCTTGTTGTTCGACTCTGGGGCAGATCGATCCTATGTGTCGAGTGAATTTGTAAGGAAGGTTAGGCCTACATGTGTATCTTCTGAACAGATGTCCTATTCTGCCTTTGGAGGAAGTATGAGTTCTAGATCTACCCAGAGTAATATTTATGACCTGAAGTTAGTGGATGTTAATAATGAAGTAGTGTGTTTACTTGCAGCTGAAGTGCCCACAATATGTGCTCCATTATTACGTCCTTGTGTTCCAGCTGAAACCCTACTGCCCTTGAAGTCTGTGCAGTTAGCAGATGAGTATGAGCGGGACAGGAAGGTAAATGTTGACATTTTGATAGGACTCGATGCCTATTGGAAATGTGTAATCCCCAACAAGAATTTGCAGGTTGAGGGACTAGTGGCTCAAGAGACGGTGTTTGGTTGGATCCTGTCTGGGAATTGTGCTTCGGCATCCAAGGGAAATGTTAAGTTGTCTCAGATGTTATGCATTAACAATTTCAATGAGAATGAGTTACATAAGTTTTTGGGATTTAGAGTCAGTGGGAATTTGTAACAAGGAAGTATATCCTGATGTTAGCAACCATCCTGTGTTAAAATCCTTTTCAGAGACAGTTAAGTTTAAGGATGATAGATATGAGGTTGCTCTTCCCTAGAAATCAGAGCATAAGTGTAGCCTCCAAAATAATGAAAGGCTTGCAAGGAAAAGGTTGTTATGTTTGATGCATAAATTCAAATCCAATCCTAAACTTCAGGAGGAGTATGATGCCGTATTTGAGGGTTACGAACGGGAAGGCATCATTGAAGAGGTACCTGAGGGTGAGATGAACAGCCCATACCCCACATTCTACCTTCCTCATCATCCTGTCGTCAGGGAAGTCAGCACCACAAGTAAAGTAAGACCAGTCTTTGACGCATCTGCTGTGAGCTGTAATGGAGTCTCATTAAATCACTGTCTTGAGGTGGGTCCCCCTCTTAACCCACAGTTGGTAGAGGTACTTATGAGGTTCAGAAGGTGGAAGGTTGCCTTAAATGGTGATAGCACTAAAGCTTTCCTCCAGATTGATGTAAGGAAAGAAGACAGGGATGTGCATAGATTTCTTTGGAACTATAATGGTAACATTCGGATAATGAGATTTACTAGAGTTCCATTTGGTAATAAAAGTAATCCATTTCTGTTGAACGCAACTGTTAAACATCATCTTAAAAGCTTTCCTGATTCTGAAGTTATTGCAGAGCTAAAGGATAACATATATGTGGATGACTGGTTGTCAGGAGGTGACAGTGCAGAGGAAGCCTTTGCTAAGTTTGATGAGGCACGGTCAGTTCTATCCAAGGCCAGTATGACACTTTCAAAGTGGAGCTCGAACTGCAATGCCTTAAAAGACAGATTTAATGACTACTTAGAACCCAGCAAGCATGTAGAGACAAAGATTCTTGGTTTACAGTGGTGTTTGACTAGAGATAGTTTTTCATTTGATTGTTTAGAATTGAAGGATCTTGAGGTAGCATCCACAAAGAGAGCTGTTCTCAGTGTCATCAGTAAATTATTTGATCCTCTTGGCCTTCTATGCCCAGTAATCATGATGGCAAAAATTATGTTCCAAGATATTTGGAGACTTGGACTTTCTTGGGATGAGATCTTGCCTACAGAATTGCAACACCGGTTTCAGAAGTGGGTTCAAAATATAAAAGTTCTTAACACATGGCAAGTTAATCGTTGTTACTATCCAGAACTTGTATGGAACAAGCTACAAAATGTAGAACTGCATGCCTTTGGAGATGCTTCCGAGAAGGGGTATGGTGCCTGTGTATACTTGAGAGTTCCTGATAATGACGGGTCATTTAAGGTAATCTTAGTTCTAGCCAAAGGAAGGGTAGCACCTATCAAGAAATTGTCGGTGCCGAGGTTGGAATTAATGGGTGCTCTTTGTGTGCTAGGCTATCTGTATTTGTGAAGACTTCCCTACACTTCATTGATGTACAAATGTACTGCTGGACTGATTCTAAAGTAGCATTGTCATGGATAAAGGGAGACCCTAATAGATGGGAGACTTTTGTAGCGAATAGAATAACTGAGATTCACAGTTTAATCCCCCCAGTTCAGTGGAAGCATATTCCTGGTAAAGATAATCCAGCAGACCTTATTTCCAGAGGTGCCTTTGCTGAGACTTAATTTCCTGTACTTCGTGGCTGAATGGTCCTGCTTGGCTCTCTGAACACTTTACTCCCATGCAACAGGATGAGGTACCAGCAGCACTGCCCATTGTAGAGGAGGTATTCCCAGACAGCCCAGTGACATGCTTAGTGTCCGAGCCTCCATCAGTAGGGATTGACTACGCTCGCTGGGGTCATTTTACAAAAGCTATTAAGTGTGTAGCTTGGGTAATAAGGTTTGTGAACAATTGTAAACCTCATGCTGTTAAATGTTTTGGGCCCTTGTCTTATACAGAGATAGATCAAGCTAAGACAAAGTTAATAATTTGTGTTCAGAGAGAAAGGTACAGCCAAGAGATCAATTCCTTAATGCTTGGAAAGTCACTCCCTAAGAGTTCTGACATTAGGAAATTCAATCCTTTTATGGATGAAAATGGCCCTCTTTTGAGAAGCAAGAGTCGGCTGGACCAGGCTGAATTAAGTTATGATTGCAAGTATCCTATGATTATTCCAGCAGGTCACATTGCCAAGCTGTTAGTTAGTTTCCAACATGTATTTCTGAAACACGCTGGTGTTTCCACTTTAATTTCAACATTAAGATCTTGTTACTTAATTGTCGGATTAAGAAAGCTTGCTAAGGTCGGGTGTAGAGAGTGTATGATTTGTCGTAGACATCACTCACAAGCTTGCCGTCAGCCTGTAGCTCCTCTCCCAGGACTAAGAATTAACTCTGCTCCTCCTTTCACTGTGACAGGTGTAGATTATGCTGGACCACTGTTTTGTGTTGATTGTCCATGCAAGAAGCTGTACATTTTGTTATTCACTTGTGAAGTTGTCCGTGCAGTACACTTAGAGTTGACTAACTCCATGTCTTATGATGATTGCTTACTTGCCTTTCGTAGGTTTTCTGCCAGAAGAGGCCTTCCATCAGTTATTTACTCTGACAATGCCAAGACTTTTATTAGTATGTCTAAACAAATGCATGAGTTCTTTGGCACCCTTGCTCCCCAGTGGAAGTGCCCCATGCTCCATGGTGGGGAGGTTGGTGGGAAAGATTAGTCCGAACTGTTAAATTAGCTCTGAGAAAGACTGTATAAAATGTTTAACAAGATGTGAGCTAGAGTCTACCTTACATGAAATTGAGGCATGTGTAAATTCCAGACCCTTAACTTTTGCCACAGATGATCCTAATTCTGTAAGCCCTTTAACACCTCATTTTTTAATTGGACGCACTGCTGGAGTTCATAGAGAGCTTAAAGGTGATTGCCAGGTTCCTGAAATGTCACATAAGGACCTATGTGAGCGAGAAAGCCTGAGACATCAACAACTTGATAAGTTTTGGAGTGTGTGGGTGTCTGACTATTTATTGAATTTACCCCCTATCATTACAGGTTTCACACCCAGATGTAAACTGGAGAAGGGATCTGTTGTGCTGGTTCAGGAAGATAATTCTCCTCGTTTGCAATGGCTCCTTGGAGTGATTGTTGAGCTATTCCCTGGGAAGGATGGAATAATTCGTTGTGTCAAAGTTAAGACTGCAAAGGGAGTAATTAGTAGGCCAGTGCAAAAACTGCATAACTTGGAGCTTTCATCTGCAGGGGAGGATGCTACAACAGATGAAGCTCTTAGTCCCTTACCACCAACAGATGCCGCCTTCCCAGCATATGCTCAAGGTTCTGATGAAGCTCACTCCATGACACCGTCGTCAACTTATGTGTCTAGAACAGGACGAAGTGTAAAGCCTCCTCAGAGACTGAATATGTGAGATTGGAGGGTTTGAGATGGATTGTAGATTTAGGTTGATGATCAGTATAGTCCCTTTGGGTATTGTTTATTGTTTTATTGTATCATTTGCTTCCCAGGGTGAGGGCTGAGTTGATTCTTAGTGAGACATTTGTATTTATACATCCTGATGCCATATGATCATGTTGTTGAGAGTAAGAATAGGAGTTATTAAGGGTACTCCTATGGTGGGGAGATGTTGGCGCCAGACGTATGAAAGTTGACTGCGAAAATAATGGAATGACGCATTCAATCCATTGTGGACACGTCAGTCTGTAAGATGCCTTATTGAATGTATAAGATCCCATTGTCAGTCTGTAAGATGTCTTATTGAATGTATAAGATCCCATTGTCAGTCTGTAAGATGTCTTATTGAATGTATAAGATCCCATTGTCAGTCTGTAAGATGCCTTATTGAATGTATAAGATCCCATTGTCAGTCTGTAAGATGCCTTATTGAATGTATAAGATCCCATTGTTGTTTACTGGCCGGAAGAGATCATGTTTACTCAGCGAGGTAAATAAACTCAGTACACCACGAGGCTCGAGCTGTTTGATACCCCCCATGTCTGATCTACGTACAGAGTTCTTTATCGATTTCGTGTACTTTGAGTTTGTCTCTTGTGAGCTACTTTATCGAAAGCCTTTTGGAAATCTAAATACATTAAATCAGACGGTAATTTTTCATCCAAATTCTGATAAAGAACTTTAAAAGATTCCAGCAATTTCGTCAGGCAGGATCCTCTATTGCGGAAACCATGTTGATTGATCGATGTGATTTTGTGAACTAGAAACGTAACAATTTTTATTATCATTATTATACTTTGTCGCTGTCTCCCGCGTTAGTGAGGTAGCGCAAGGAAACAGACGAAAGAATGGCCCAACCTACCCACATACACATGTATGTATATACATAAACACCCACATACACATGTATATATATACATAAACACCCACACACGCACATATACATACCTATACATTTCAACGTATATCTATCATTTATTTATTTTGCTTTGTCGCTGCCTCCCGCGTTAGCGAGGTAGCGCAAGGAAACAGACAAGAATGGCCCAACCCACCCACATACACATGTATATACATACACGTCCACACACGCAAATATACATACCTATACAACTCAATGTACACATATATATATACACACACAGACATATACGTATATACACGTACATAATTCACACTGTCTGCCTTTATTTATTCCCATCGTCACCCCGCCACACATGGAATAACAACCCCCTCCCTCCTCATGTGTGCGAGGTAGTGCTAGGAAAAGACAACAAAGGCCACATTCGTTCACACTCAGTCTCTAGCTGTCATGTAATAATGCACCGAAACCACAGCTCTCTTTCCACATCCAGGCCCCACAGAACTTTCCATGGTTTACCCCAGACGCTTCACATGCCCTGGTTCAATCCATTGACAGCACGTCGACCCCGGTATACCACATCGTTCCAATTCACTCTATTCCTTGCACGCCTTTCACCCTACTGCATGTTCAGGCACCGATCACACAAAATCTTTTTCACTCTGTCTTTCCACTTCCAATTTGGTTTCCCACTTCTCCTCGTTCCCTCCACCTCTGACACATATATCCTCTTGGTCAATCTTTCCTCACTCATTCTCTTTCATGTGACCAAACCATTTCAAAACACCCTCTTCTGCTTTCTCAACCACACTCTCTTTATTTCCACACATCTCTCTTACCCTTACATTACTTACTCGATCAAACCACCTCACACCACATATTGTCCTCAAACATCTCATTTCCAGCACATCCATCCTCCTGCGCACAACTCTATCCATAGCCCACGCCTCGCAACCATACAACATGGTTGGAACCACTATTCCTTCAAACACACCCATTTTTGCTTTCCGAGATAATGTTCTTGACTTCCAAACATTCTTCAAGGCTCCTAGAATTTTCGCCCCCTCCCCCACCCTATGATTCACCTCTGCTTCCATGGTTCCATCTGCTGCCAGATCGACTCCCAGATATCTAAAACACTATACTTCCTCCAGTTTTTCTCCATTCAAACTTACCTCCAATCGACTTGACCCTCAACCCTCCTGTACCTAATAACCTTGCTCTTATTCACATTTACTCTTAACTTTCTTCTTTCATACACTTTACCAAACTCAGTCACCAGCTTCTGCAGTTTCTCACATGAATCAGCCACCAGCGCTGTATCATCAGCGAACAACAACTGACTCACTTCCCAAGCTCTCTCATCCACAACAGACTTCATACTTGCCCCTCTTTCCAAAACTCTTGCATTCACCTCCCTAACAACCCCATCCATAAACAAATTAAACAACCATGGAGACATCACTCACCCCTGTCGCAAACCTACATTCACTGAGAACCAATCACTTTCCTCTCTTTCTACACGTACACATGCCTTACATCCTCGATAAAAACTTTTCACTGCTTCTGACAACTTGCATCCCACACCATATATTCTTAATACCTTCCACAGAGCATCTCTATCAACTCTATCATATGCCTTCTCCAGATCCATAAATGCTACATACAAATCCATTTGCTTTTCTAAGTATTTCTCACATACATTCTTCAAAGCAAACACCTGATCCACACATCCTCTACCACTTCTGAAACCACACTGCTCTTCCCCAATCTGATGCTCTGTACATGCCTTCACCCTCTCAATCAATACCCTCCTATATAATTTACCAGGAATACTCAACAAACTTATACCTCTGTAATTTGAGCACTCACTCTTACTCCCTTTGCCTTTGTACAATGGCACTATGCAAGCGTTCCGCCAATAAATCCTCAGGCACCTCACCATGAGTCATACATACATTAAATAACCTTACCAACCAGTCAATAATACAGTCACCCCTTTTTTAAGAAATTCCACTGCAATACCATCCAAACCTGCTGCCTTGCCGGCTTTCATCTTCCGCAAAGCTTTTACTACCTCTTCTCTGTTTACCAAATCATTTTCCCTAACCCTCTCACTTTGCACACCACCTCTACCAAAACACCCTATATCTGCCACTCTATCATCAAATACATTCAATAAACCTTCAAAATACTCACTCCATCTCGTTCTCACATCACCACTACTTGTTACCACCTTCCCATTAGCCTCCTTCACTGAAGTTCCCATTTGCTCCCTTGTCTTACGCACTTTATTTACCTCCTTCCTGAACATCTTTTTATTCTCCCTAAAATTTAATGATACTCTCTCACCCCAACTCTCATTTGCCCTCTTTTTTACCTCTTGCACCTTTCTCTTGACCTCCTGCCTCTTTCTTTTTTACATCTCCTACTCATTTGCATCGTTTCCCTGCAAAAATCGTCCAAATGCCTCTCTCCTCTCTTTCACTAACAATCCTACTTCTTCATCCCACCACTCACTGAGCTTTCTAATCAATCCACCTCCCACGCTTCTCATGCCACAAGTATCTTTTGCGCAAGCCGTCACTGCTTCCCCAAATACGTCCCATTCCTCCTCCACCTCCCTTACCTTCTTTGTTCTCATCTTTTTCCATTCTGTACTCAGTTGGTCCTGGTACCCCCCTCACACAAGTCTCCTTCCCAAGCTCACCCACTCTCACCCCTCTCTTCACCCCAACATTCTCTCTTCTTTTCTGAAAACCCCTACAAATCTTCACCTTCGCCTCCACAAGATAATGATCAGACATCCCTCCAGTTGCACCTCTCAGCACATTAACATCCAAAAGTCTCTCTTTCGCACGCCTATCAATTAACACATAATCCAATAACGCACTCTGGCCATCTCTCCTACTTACATACGTATACTTATGTATATCTCGCTTTTTAAACCAGGTATTCCCAATCACCAGTCCTTTTTCAGCACACAAATCTACAAGCTCTTCACCATTTCCATTTACAACACTGAACACCCCATTTATACCAATTATTCCCTCAACTGCCACATAACTCACCTTTGCATTCAAATCACCCATCACTATAACCCGGTCTTGTGCAGCAAAACCACTAACACACTCATTCATCTGCTCCCAAAACACTTGCCTCTCATGATCTTTCTTCTCATGCCCAGGTGCATATGCACCAATAATCACCCATCTCTCTCCATCAACTTTCAGTTTTACCCATATCAATCTAGAGTTTACTTTCTTACACTATCACATACTCCCACAACTCCTGTTTCAGGAGTAGTGCTACTCCTTCCCTTGCCCTTGTCCTCTCACTAACCCCTGACTTTACTCCCAAGACATTCCCAAACCACTCTTCCCCTTTACCCTTGAGCTTTGTTTCACTCAGAGCCAAAACATCCAGGTTCCTTTCCTCAAAAATACTACCTATCTCTCCTTTTTTCACATCTTGGTTACGTCCACACACATTTAGGCACCCCCAGTCTGAGCCTTCGAGGAGGATGAGCACTCCTCACGTGACTCCTTCTTCTGTTTCCCCTTTTAGAAAGTTAAAATACTAGGACTGAGGGTTTCTAGGCCCCCCGCTCCCGTCCCCTTTAGTCGCCTTCTACGACACGTGAGGAATGCGTGGAAAGTATTCTTTCTCCCCTATCCCCAGGGATAGGGGAGAAAGATGTGCAAATTGTACTCTTTTTATTTCATGGAAAAAATTATAAATGAATCTGAATTTTTATGCAAGAAGTAACATAGCAAAAATAAATAAAAAGTGGTTTTTCTAGGCTTAAAACAGCCTAGATATATGAACACCTGGATAACAGTAGCTGGCTCTATGCAAACCAACGATATCACAACAGAGATCATCACCATTTCTATAAAATATAATTTCATGTTCCACTGTAAGTGATGGGTTCCTCAAGGTTTTCTCCTGTACGGAGATGCACCATAAATTTGATCTGCACTGTCACCTCACAGCATAATTCTTTGTGGAGATGGGGTACTTGAGAACGCTGGTGGGGGTGATGGAGTTGGAGTAGGTGGGGGTACAGTGGAATTGGCAAACACACCCTTTTGCTGTGTTTGCCTGTACCCGGGGCCAAACAAAGCATGATAACCTATCAAAATGCAAACAACTATCAAGACCAGACAAGCTGAGCTCATAATAAACCGGTCATAGTTTGTAATAATTGCCATTAACAGGTGGACGATTACCAGAGATTCACTTGCTTCGGCACCTGGTTCCAACTTCTACTCTTTCTAGATCAACCTTAACCTCAGTGGTATTCTTGGTAAGAGATGAACTAACAGAGACCGTGAAGGGTGATTCTAGCACTTCTGAAGTTCAAACTGAGTCCTTGGTAGAGATTTGTAGAGGCCTTTTATTATCCTCCAGAGAGCCTAAAGACACCTCAACACCACTAACTTCACATTCAAGTACCTCCACATTACTAAGGACCTGTGATGTCCCTTGCAGAAAGATGATAACAGAAGGCTCTTCATTAGTGAGTTTTATTTCAGAAGTGTCAGCGAAAGGTGAAGGGTAAAAAGGTACTGGTACCTGACCCGACCTCACTTTACCTTGCTGACCTTGACCCACAACAACAGCTTCTACGATTACTGTAGATTCTAAGGATGCTATACTTAATAATGGCCCAACAAATGAACTGATTCTACGTGCATAACCCTTCTCTGGTATATAAGTAGAAGATGCAGCCAGCACATCATTCACATCAACATCAGGAACGGGTGGGAGGAAGGCCACAACACAGGTAAATGGAGGAGCATTTGTGGAAATATCAACTGGGCTGCAATAGGTGGATAAACTTTCCTCTGCTTCCAAGGCAACCATTGCCAACTGAGAATCTCCTTGATGCCTATTACCTAAAGCTTGCAAAGGGCTGAATACACTGATTTGAGATATTGGTAATACATTGATTTCCACTGTAGTTGTAAGAACAGGGCTGACTTCATAGGAAGTGGCCAATCTGGTGAGATGCAGCTATCCCAGAAATTGGATCAAGTGCAATAATCCCCCCACTAGCTGACCATGTTCCTGGTGACCCATCCTCTCCTCTTACTGGTGAGGTGAAGCAAACAAAGCTGCCAAGAGATACTGCTACCCTAACAGGAGTGATTGCAAAACCTGCAAACAAATGCAAATAAACTCCAATAAGGGCATCATTTTCATCCCATATGTGCAGCACTGTTTGCCCTGGCCCCCTAATGTCAACCTGTAACGAGCTGTTTGTATTTCTATGGCTCACACGAACAAGATCAAATCTCGAGGGTCTAAAGACAGGTTGAGCATTTGTTGCTTTTGTTTTATCTCGTATTATTTTTTCCGTCGTTTTACCTAACGTTAGACTGACGTAAGATTAATCGGGCAGTAGTTCAAGGCACACTTTTTTTGCCCTTTTTTATATATTGGAGTAACATTTGCTAGTTTCCAGTTAGTTGGCACCTGACCATCCGTTAGAGATCTGTTGCATAATTTTGTTATGGAATATATATCAGCTGTCTCCTGACCTCCTTTAACAATCTTGGAGCTTAGTTATCTGGGCAGTTGGATTTGTTAGGATTTGATCGGTCCAGGTATTTGTGTTCTTTAAAGTTACCTTTAATAGATGCTTGAAACATTTTCATTGGTTATGATATTCGAGATGTTTCTTCAATTGTGAATACGGAGTTCAAAGAAGAATTTAGCATGGTAGCCATTTCCTTGTCGTTTGTAGTTATTATGTTATATTCGTCTGGTAATGGTCAAATTCCTTCTTTTACTGTCTTTCTTTGTCTTATATATTTGAAGAAATTCATAAGGTTATTCTTAATTTTCAAGGAAACTCTTTTTTCTTCCTCGCATTATGACCTTACACTCTCTTTGGAGTATGATTAATTCCTGGCGATTTTCATCGGTTTCCATCGATTTGAATTTCTTACGTTTTCTTCTTTTGGTAAACTAGTCCTATTCTCTTATTCATCCATGATGGTTCTGAAATATTGTAGGTTCTCTTCGTAATTAGCGGAATATGTCCATTTTCGATCTCGAGTAAAGTGTTTTTAGAATTATTCCACATTTCCTCTACTGTGTGAACGTCAAGAAGTTTTGTCCAATTGGTGCTGTGAATTTCGTGTCTAATGTTTTCACAATTTGCTCACCTGAATCTGGGATCAAGAGTGTGTTGTCATTTATTTCATAATCTAAATTCATCTCTAATCAAACTGTGATCGCTGTCTGACAAACTCTCGCCTACTTCGCAAGGTACAACAGACATACATTAAGGTCGTGAAGGCAATACATAACATCAAACTAGGTTGCTATGAAACGGTTTCTACACCTGAGATAGTTTGCCAGTCCATTACTTGAAGATAGAATTCCCCAAGAATGATCGAGTCTTTATCATGTCTTGTTCGTTGTAAACCCTCGTACATGACAGTGCCATTATCTGCTGGCAGACTAGGACGTCTATATGCGAAGTTTGTGTGAAGCTTGGAACATTCTGTGCTCATGTGAACACATAAGTGTTCAACAGCAGATGCTATAGACTGAACTTCGATGGGGTTTAGGTAAGATTGTTCATACAGTGCAGTTCACCTCCTCGACCGCCTCTGTCTCCTACAAACAATTTGTGGTCTGGTAGATTGTACTCGCTAATCATCAGGTCGTCTTTATTTGTGTTCAGGAATGTTTGTATCAGACCAGTGATACCAACGTGTTCATTGTTCACCAAACAATGCAATTCAGCTGTTTTGTGTCGGATGGATCATATATTCATGTTAAGTCCAGTTCATTTCTTCCAATGATTTCTGTAGGAGCCTGATGGTGGTGTGATCTGGTGATCGGCTAGTGTTACACTGACGAGCCTTCGTGACCTGCATCCCTGACGTCAATGTCTGGTGGGTGGGGTGGGGAGGGGATGTCATTTGACAGATCTTGTGTGACATGTAATATGACCCAACCTGACTTCAACCACCCGTTTCATGTGGATCTCAACAAAAAAATTTCCCCTGTAGTTGTAAAGCAAACTGATATTTGATTCACATTGTTAACAGTTGTGCCACTTTATTGTTCAGGTGAATGCCATCTCTGTTGTATAGTTCCTACAAAGTCTTTTATGAATGAGAGAGAGAGAGAGAGAGAGAGAGAGAGAGAGAGAGAGAGAGAGAGAGAGAGAGAGAGAGAGAGAGAGAGAGAGAGAGAGAGAGAGAGAGAGAGAGAGAGAGAGAGAGAGAGAGTGTTAATGAGGTGTCCTTAGCAAGGGCATTCAGTTGCCCTGTACCATTCCACCTAACATAAAAGTAAACTCGATTCAGAGGTTCTAGAAAATAAGACTGTATTTTGAACAACCCAGAGCAACAGTGATCATAGGTACGATGTTTTCCGTCAAGTCTCCACGTGAACCTGACGGACACACTGGGACAGGTTCCGTGGCTCCTGTGTGATGAGATTGCCCTGTGCTGGGAAACTTCACATTGAGGTCTGGATCCCACAACAAAGACGGGTATATACAGACGAGGACGTCACCGACCAAGTCATATTCTTCATCCTCCATAACACAAGATTTGCTTTCAAGCAGACAAATTGTCTCAGTGAACATTTTCTCCACATATCATTGAAATAATAAAAGGCAATGATTGACCATTTTACGTATTTTTTTTTTCATAACAAACATTTGCATTTCAAACAGGAAAGCTAAAACTTACACTTGTCAAAAGATCTCTTACATATTAACCTACCAAAATTTGCGTAAGAGTGACAAAATTTTGCATGCAGGACATACTGGTATCTTTTATCTATGCAAAAGACGAAATCTATATTTAAGATTCAATCTTAATCAATTTCTTAACATTCCGATCACAGTTTTTGGTTCACCCTTGGAAAGTACGAGTGAGGGAGGACATTTGGTGAGGGAGGACATCTGGTGAGGGAGGACATCTGGTGAGGGAGGATATCTAGCGAGGGAGGGCATCGGATGGAGGGCATTGTGAGGGAGGACATTAGGCGAAGGAGGACGTTTGGCAAGGGAACACATCTGGTGAGGGAGGACATATATTGAGGGAGGACATTTGGTGAGGGAGGACATCTGGTGAGGAAGGACATCTGATGGGGGTGGAAATTTCGTGATTGAGGACGTCTACTGAGGAAGGACATGTGGTGAATGAGAACATTGAGTGATGAAGGACATGAAGTCAGGGAGGACATCTACCAAGTGAGGAAGGATTTTAGCTAGGGAGGACAGCTGGTGAGGAAGGACATCTAATTAGGGACGACGTTTGATGAGAGAGTACGTGTGGTGAGGAAGAACATCTTGTTAGGGAGGACATCTAGTTAAGAGGGACAAATGGTGAGGGAAGACCCATTGTGAGGTGGGACATATGGTGACGAGGACATCTAGTGAAGGAAGACATCTGGTCTAGTGAGGGAGGACATCTAGTGAAGGAAGCCATCTGGTCTAGTGAGGGAGGACATCTAGTGAAGGAAGCCATCTGGTCTAGTGAGGGAGGACATCTAGTGAAGGAAGACATCTGGTCTAGTGAGGGAGGACATCTAGTGAAGGAAGCCATCTGGTCTAGTGAGGGAGGACATCTAGTGAAGGAAGACATCTGGTCTAGTGAGGGAGGACATCTAGTGAAGGAAGACATCTGGTCTAGTGAGGGAGGACATCTAGTGAAGGAAGACATCTGGTCTAGTGAGGGAGGACATCTAGTGAAGGAAGCCATCTGGTCTAGTGAGGGAGGACATCTAGTGAAGGAAGACATCTGGTCTAGTGAGGGAGGACATCTAGTGAAGGAAGCCATCTGGTCTAGTGAGGGAGGACATCTAGTGAAGGAAGACATCTGGTCTAGTGAGGGAGGACATCTAGTGAAGGAAGACATCTGGTCTAGTGAGGGAGGACATCTAGTGAAGGAAGACATCTGGTCTAGTGAGGGAGGACATCTAGTGAAGGAAGCCATCTGGTCTAGTGAGGGAGGACATCTAGTGAAGGAAGACATCTGGTCTAGTGAGGGAGGACATCTAGTGAAGGAAGACATCTGGTCTAGTGAGGGAGGACATCTAGCTAGGATGAACAGATATCTAGAGAGGACATGGAGTAAGGGATTACATTTAGCAATACCCACAGTCAGATCCCGCCTCACATTAGCACACACCTCGAATGCTACTGGCAACTGAAATCCTCACCATATGCTAGTGATTTCCACCACCTTTGTTGTAACGTCAAGGTTTGACACCAGTGTACCTTCAGCTCCCTCAAGATCCTGACAACCATCATGTGTACTGCTGGTGTCAGTCAGGCATCAAGGTTGCTGTGTACCTCTTTGAAAAACACATGACCGAAAGTTTACGAAATTCATGCTAGATTCGTAAGGAAATATGAGTTCCGTTTCAGTGTCCTAGAAGAAGAAAAATTTGATGTGTCACTCATTGGTGTTGATATTTCTAGTGAGTCACTCACTGGTGTTAACATTTCAGTGAGTCACTCACTGGTGTTAACATTTCCAGTGAGTCACTCACTGGTGCTAACATTTCTAGTGAGTCACTCACTGGTGTTAACATTTCTAGTGAGTCACTCACTGGTGTTAACATTTCTAGTGAGTCACTCACTGGTGTTAACATTTCTAGTGAGTCACTCACTGGTGTTAACATTTCAAGTGAGTCACTCACTGGTGTTAACATTTCTAGTGAGTCACTCACTGGTGTTAACATTTCCAGTGAGTCACTCACTGGTGTTAACATTTCCAGTGAGTCACTCACTGGTGTTAACATTTCCAGTGAGTCACTCACTGGTGTTAACATTTCCAGTGAGTCACTCACTGGTGTTAACATTTCTAGTGAGTCACTCACTGGTGTTAACATTTCTAGTGAGTCACTCACTGGTGTTAACATTTCTAGTGAGTCACTCACTGGTGTTAACATTTCTAGTGAGTCACTCACTGGTGTTAACATTTCAAGTGGGTCACTCACTGGTGTTAACATTTCTAGTGAGTCACTCACTGGTGTTAACATTTCCAGTGAGTCACTCACTGGTGTTAACATTTCTAGTGAGTCACTCACTGGTGTTAACATTTCCAGTGAGTCACTCACTGGTGTTAACATTTCCAGTGAGTCACTCACTGGTGTTAACATTTCCAGTGAGTCACTCACTGGTGTTAACATTTCTAGTGAGTCACTCACTGGTGTTAACATTTCCAGTGAGTCACTCACTGGTGTTAACATTTCTAGTGAGTCACTTCACTGGTGTTAACATTTCCAGTGAGTCACTCACTGGTGTTAACATTTCTAGTGAGTCACTCACTGGTGTTAACATTTCTAGTGAGTCACTCACTGGTGTTAACATTTCCAGTGAGTCACTCACTGGTGTTAACATTTCTAGTGAGTCACTCACTGGTGTTAACATTTCTAGTGAGTCACTTCACTGGTGTTAACATTTCCAGTGAGTCACTCACTGGTGTTAACATTTCCAGTGAGTCACTCACTGGTGTTAACATTTCTAGTGAGTCACTTCACTGGTGTTAACATTTCCAGTGAGTCACTCACTGGTGTTAACATTTCTAGTGAGTCACTCACTGGTGTTAACATTTCTAGTGAGTCACTCACTGGTGTTAACATTTCTAGTGAGTCACTCACTGGTGTTAACATTTCCAGTGAGTCACTCACTGGTGTTAACATTTCCAGTGAGTCACTCACTGGTGTTAACATTTCCAGTGAGTCACTCACTGGTGTTAACATTTCTAGTGAGTCACTCACTGGTGTTAACATTTCTAGTGAGTCACTCACTGGTGTTAACATTTCCAGTGAGTCACTCACTGGTGTTAACATTTCCAGTGAGTCACTCACTGGTGTTAACATTTCTAGTGAGTCACTTCACTGGTGTTAACATTTCTAGTGAGTCACTCACTGGTGTTAACATTTCCAGTGAGTCACTCACTGGTGTTAACATTTCTAGTGAGTCACTCACTGGTGTTAACATTTCTAGTGAGTCACTCACTGGTGTTAACATTTCCAGTGAGTCACTCACTGGTGTTAACATTTCCAGTGAGTCACTCACTGGTGTTAACATTTCTAGTGAGTCACTCACTGGTGTTAACATTTCCAGTGAGTCACTCACTGGTGTTAACATTTCCAGTGAGTCACTCACTGGTGTTAACATTTCCAGTGAGTCACTCACTGGTGTTAACATTTCCAGTGAGTCACTCACTGGTGTTAACATTTCTAGTGAGTCACTTCACTGGTGTTAACATTTCTAGTGAGTCACTCACTGGTGTTAACATTTCTAGTGAGTCACTCACTGGTGTTAACATTTCCAGTGAGTCACTCACTGGTGTTAACATTTCTAGTGAGTCACTCACTGGTGTTAACATTTCTAGTGAGTCACTCACTGGTGTTAACATTTCTAGTGAGTCACTCACTGGTGTTAACATTTCTAGTGAGTCACTCACTGGTGTTAACATTTCTAGTGAGTCACTCACTGGTGTTAACATTTCCAGTGAGTCACTCACTGGTGTTAACATTTCCAGTGAGTCACTCACTGGTGTTAACATTTCCAGTGAGTCACTCACTGGTGTTAACATTTCTAGTGAGTCACTTCACTGGTGTTAACATTTCTAGTGAGTCACTCACTGGTGTTAACATTTCTAGTGAGTCACTCACTGGTGTTAACATTTCTAGTGAGTCACTCACTGGTGTTAACATTTCCAGTGAGTCACTCACTGGTGTTAACATTTCCAGTGAGTCACTCACTGGTGTTAACATTTCTAGTGAGTCACTCACTGGTGTTAACATTTCCAGTGAGTCACTCACTGGTGTTAACATTTCTAGTGAGTCACTCACTGGTGTTAACATTTCTAGTGAGTCACTCACTGGTGTTAACATTTCCAGTGAGTCACTCACTGGTGTTAACATTTCTAGTGAGTCACTTCACTGGTGTTAACATTTCCAGTGAGTCACTCACTGGTGTTAACATTTCTAGTGAGTCACTCACTGGTGTTAACATTTCTAGTGAGTCACTCACTGGTGTTAACATTTCCAGTGAGTCACTCACTGGTGTTAACATTTCCAGTGAGTCACTTCACTGGTGTTAACATTTCTAGTGAGTCACTTCACTGGTGTTAACATTTCCAGTGAGTCACTCACTGGTGTTAACATTTCTAGTGAGTCACTCACTGGTGTTAACATTTCTAGTGAGTCACTTCACTGGTGTTAACATTTCTAGTGAGTCACTCACTGGTGTTAACATTTCCAGTGAGTCACTCACTGGTGTTAACATTTCTAGTGAGTCACTCACTGGTGTTAACATTTCTAGTGAGTCACTCACTGGTGTTAACATTTCTAGTGAGTCACTCACTGGTGTTAACATTTCTAGTGAGTCACTTCACTGGTGTTAACATTTCTAGTGAGTCACTCACTGGTGTTAACATTTCTAGTGAGTCACTTCACTGGTGTTAACATTTCTAGTGAGTCACTCACTGGTGTTAACATTTCTAGTGAGTCACTCACTGGTGTTAACATTTCTAGTGAGTCACTTCACTGGTGTTAACATTTCTAGTGAGTCACTCACTGGTGTTAACATTTCTAGTGAGTCACTTCACTGGTGTTAACATTTCTAGTGAGTCACTTCACTGGTGTTAACATTTCTAGTGAGTCACTTCACTGGTGTTAACATTTCTAGTGAGTCACTTCACTGGTGTTAACATTTCTAGTGAGTCACTTCACTGGTGTTAACATTTCTAGTGAGTCACTTCACTGGTGTTAACATTTCTAGTGAGTCACTCACTGGTGTTAACATTTCTAGTGAGTCACTCACTGGTGTTAACATTTCTAGTGAGTCACTTCACTGGTGTTAACATTTCTAGTGAGTCACTTCACTGGTGTTAACATTTCTAGTGAGTCACTCACTGGTGTTAACATTTCTAGTGAGTCACTCACTGGTGTTAACATTTCCAGTGAGTCACTCACTGGTGTTAACATTTCCAGTGAGTCACTCACTGGTGTTAACATTTCTAGTGAGTCACTCACTGGTGTTAACATTTCTAGTGAGTCACTTCACTGGTGTTAACATTTCTAGTGAGTCACTCACTGGTGTTAACATTTCTAGTGAGTCACTTCACTGGTGTTAACATTTCTAGTGAGTCACTCACTGGTGTTAACATTTCTAGTGAGTCACTCACTGGTGTTAACATTTCTAGTGAGTCACTCACTGGTGTTAACATTTCTAGTGAGTCACTTCACTGGTGTTAACATTTCTAGTGAGTCACTCACTGGTGTTAACATTTCCAGTGAGTCACTCACTGGTGTTAACATTTCTAGTGAGTCACTTCACTGGTGTTAACATTTCTAGTGAGTCACTCACTGGTGTTAACATTTCCAGTGAGTCACTCACTGGTGTTAACATTTCTAGTGAGTCACTCACTGGTGTTAACATTTCTAGTGAGTCACTTCACTGGTGTTAACATTTCTAGTGAGTCACTCACTGGTGTTAACATTTCTAGTGAGTCACTCACTGGTGTTAACATTTCTAGTGAGTCACTCACTGGTGTTAACATTTCTAGTGAGTCACTTCACTGGTGTTAACATTTCTAGTGAGTCACTTCACTGGTGTTAACATTTCTAGTGAGTCACTCACTGGTGTTAACATTTCTAGTGAGTCACTCACTGGTGTTAACATTTCTAGTGAGTCACTCACTGGTGTTAACATTTCCAGTGAGTCACTCACTGGTGTTAACATTTCTAGTGAGTCACTCACTGGTGTTAACATTTCCAGTGAGTCACTCACTGGTGTTAACATTTCTAGTGAGTCACTTCACTGGTGTTAACATTTCTAGTGAGTCACTTCACTGGTGTTAACATTTCTAGTGAGTCACTTCACTGGTGTTAACATTTCTAGTGAGTCACTCACTGGTGTTAACATTTCTAGTGAGTCACTCACTGGTGTTAACATTTCTAGTGAGTCACTTCACTGGTGTTAACATTTCTAGTGAGTCACTTCACTGGTGTTAACATTTCTAGTGAGTCACTCACTGGTGTTAACATTTCTAGTGAGTCACTCACTGGTGTTAACATTTCTAGTGAGTCACTTCACTGGTGTTAACATTTCTAGTGAGTCACTTCACTGGTGTTAACATTTCTAGTGAGTCACTCACTGGTGTTAACATTTCTAGTGAGTCACTTCACTGGTGTTAACATTTCTAGTGAGTCACTTCACTGGTGTTAACATTTCTAGTGAGTCACTCACTGGTGTTAACATTTCTAGTGAGTCACTTCACTGGTGTTAACATTTCTAGTGAGTCACTCACTGGTGTTAACATTTCTAGTGAGTCACTCACTGGTGTTAACATTTCTAGTGAGTCACTTCACTGGTGTTAACATTTCTAGTGAGTCACTCACTGGTGTTAACATTTCTAGTGAGTCACTTCACTGGTGTTAACATTTCTAGTGAGTCACTCACTGGTGTTAACATTTCTAGTGAGTCACTTCACTGGTGTTAACATTTCCAGTGAGTCACTCACTGGTGTTAACATTTCCAGTGAGTCACTCACTGGTGTTAACATTTCTAGTGAGTCACTCACTGGTGTTAACATTTCTAGTGAGTCACTTCACTGGTGTTAACATTTCTAGTGAGTCACTTCACTGGTGTTAACATTTCTAGTGAGTCACTCACTGGTGTTAACATTTCTAGTGAGTCACTTCACTGGTGTTAACATTTCTAGTGAGTCACTCACTGGTGTTAACATTTCTAGTGAGTCACTCACTGGTGTTAACATTTCTAGTGAGTCACTTCACTGGTGTTAACATTTCTAGTGAGTCACTCACTGGTGTTAACATTTCTAGTGAGTCACTCACTGGTGTTAACATTTCTAGTGAGTCACTTCACTGGTGTTAACATTTCCAGTGAGTCACTCACTGGTGTTAACATTTCTAGTGAGTCACTTCACTGGTGTTAACATTTCTAGTGAGTCACTTCACTGGTGTTAACATTTCTAGTGAGTCACTCACTGGTGTTAACATTTCTAGTGAGTCACTTCACTGGTGTTAACATTTCTAGTGAGTCACTCACTGGTGTTAACATTTCTAGTGAGTCACTCACTGGTGTTAACATTTCTAGTGAGTCACTCACTGGTGTTAACATTTCTAGTGAGTCACTCACTGGTGTTAACATTTCTAGTGAGTCACTCACTGGTGTTAACATTTCTAGTGAGTCACTCACTGGTGTTAACATTTCTAGTGAGTCACTCACTGGTGTTAACATTTCTAGTGAGTCACTCACTGGTGTTAACATTTCTAGTGAGTCACTCACTGGTGTTAACATTTCTAGTGAGTCACTTCACTGGTGTTAACATTTCTAGTGAGTCACTCACTGGTGTTAACATTTCTAGTGAGTCACTTCACTGGTGTTAACATTTCTAGTGAGTCACTCACTGGTGTTAACATTTCCAGTGAGTCACTCACTGGTGTTAACATTTCTAGTGAGTCACTCACTGGTGTTAACATTTCCAGTGAGTCACTCACTGGTGTTAACATTTCCAGTGAGTCACTCACTGGTGTTAACATTTCTAGTGAGTCACTTCACTGGTGTTAACATTTCTAGTGAGTCACTCACTGGTGTTAACATTTCCAGTGAGTCACTCACTGGTGTTAACATTTCTAGTGAGTCACTTCACTGGTGTTAACATTTCTAGTGAGTCACTCACTGGTGTTAACATTTCTAGTGAGTCACTTCACTGGTGTTAACATTTCTAGTGAGTCACTCACTGGTGTTAACATTTCTAGTGAGTCACTCACTGGTGTTAACATTTCTAGTGAGTCACTTCACTGGTGTTAACATTTCTAGTGAGTCACTCACTGGTGTTAACATTTCCAGTGAGTCACTCACTGGTGTTAACATTTCTAGTGAGTCACTCACTGGTGTTAACATTTCTAGTGAGTCACTTCACTGGTGTTAACATTTCTAGTGAGTCACTCACTGGTGTTAACATTTCTAGTGAGTCACTTCACTGGTGTTAACATTTCTAGTGAGTCACTCACTGGTGTTAACATTTCTAGTGAGTCACTTCACTGGTGTTAACATTTCTAGTGAGTCACTCACTGGTGTTAACATTTCTAGTGAGTCACTTCACTGGTGTTAACATTTCTAGTGAGTCACTCACTGGTGTTAACATTTCTAGTGAGTCACTTCACTGGTGTTAACATTTCCAGTGAGTCACTCACTGGTGTTAACATTTCTAGTGAGTCACTTCACTGGTGTTAACATTTCTAGTGAGTCACTCACTGGTGTTAACATTTCTAGTGAGTCACTCACTGGTGTTAACATTTCCAGTGAGTCACTCACTGGTGTTAACATTTCTAGTGAGTCACTCACTGGTGTTAACATTTCTAGTGAGTCACTTCACTGGTGTTAACATTTCTAGTGAGTCACTCACTGGTGTTAACATTTCTAGTGAGTCACTTCACTGGTGTTAACATTTCTAGTGAGTCACTCACTGGTGTTAACATTTCTAGTGAGTCACTTCACTGGTGTTAACATTTCTAGTGAGTCACTTCACTGGTGTTAACATTTCTAGTGAGTCACTTCACTGGTGTTAACATTTCTAGTGAGTCACTCACTGGTGTTAACATTTCTAGTGAGTCACTCACTGGTGTTAACATTTCCAGTGAGTCACTCACTGGTGTTAACATTTCTAGTGAGTCACTCACTGGTGTTAACATTTCTAGTGAGTCACTTCACTGGTGTTAACATTTCTAGTGAGTCACTCACTGGTGTTAACATTTCTAGTGAGTCACTTCACTGGTGTTAACATTTCTAGTGAGTCACTTCACTGGTGTTAACATTTCCAGTGAGTCACTCACTGGTGTTAACATTTCTAGTGAGTCACTCACTGGTGTTAACATTTCCAGTGAGTCACTCACTGGTGTTAACATTTCTAGTGAGTCACTCACTGGTGTTAACATTTCTAGTGAGTCACTCACTGGTGTTAACATTTCCAGTGAGTCACTCACTGGTGTTAACATTTCTAGTGAGTCACTCACTGGTGTTAACATTTCTAGTGAGTCACTCACTGGTGTTAACATTTCCAGTGAGTCACTCACTGGTGTTAACATTTCCAGTGAGTCACTCACTGGTGTTAACATTTCTAGTGAGTCACTCACTGGTGTTAACATTTCTAGTGAGTCACTCACTGGTGTTAACATTTCTAGTGAGTCACTCACTGGTGTTAACATTTCTAGTGAGTCACTCACTGGTGTTAACATTTCTAGTGAGTCACTCACTGGTGTTAACATTTCTAGTGAGTCACTCACTGGTGTTAACATTTCCAGTGAGTCACTCACTGGTGTTAACATTTCTAGTGAGTCACTTCACTGGTGTTAACATTTCTAGTGAGTCACTCACTGGTGTTAACATTTCTAGTGAGTCACTCACTGGTGTTAACATTTCCAGTGAGTCACTCACTGGTGTTAACATTTCTAGTGAGTCACTCACTGGTGTTAACATTTCTAGTGAGTCACTCACTGGTGTTAACATTTCCAGTGAGTCACTCACTGGTGTTAACATTTCCAGTGAGTCACTCACTGGTGTTAACATTTCCAGTGAGTCACTCACTGGTGTTAACATTTCCAGTGAGTCACTCACTGGTGTTAACATTTCTAGTGAGTCACTCACTGGTGTTAACATTTCTAGTGAGTCACTCACTGGTGTTAACATTTCTAGTGAGTCACTTCACTGGTGTTAACATTTCCAGTGAGTCACTCACTGGTGTTAACATTTCTAGTGAGTCACTCACTGGTGTTAACATTTCCAGTGAGTCACTCACTGGTGTTAACATTTCTAGTGAGTCACTCACTGGTGTTAACATTTCTAGTGAGTCACTCACTGGTGTTAACATTTCCAGTGAGTCACTCACTGGTGTTAACATTTCCAGTGAGTCACTCACTGGTGTTAACATTTCTAGTGAGTCACTCACTGGTGTTAACATTTCTAGTGAGTCACTCACTGGTGTTAACATTTCTAGTGAGTCACTCACTGGTGTTAACATTTCCAGTGAGTCACTCACTGGTGTTAACATTTCTAGTGAGTCACTCACTGGTGTTAACATTTCCAGTGAGTCACTCACTGGTGTTAACATTTCTAGTGAGTCACTCACTGGTGTTAACATTTCCAGTGAGTCACTCACTGGTGTTAACATTTCCAGTGAGTCACTCACTGGTGTTAACATTTCCAGTGAGTCACTCACTGGTGTTAACATTTCCAGTGAGTCACTCACTGGTGTTAACATTTCCAGTGAGTCACTCACTGGTGTTAACATTTCCAGTGAGTCACTCACTGGTGTTAACATTTCCAGTGAGTCACTCACTGGTGTTAACATTTCCAGTGAGTCACTCACTGGTGTTAACATTTCCAGTGAGTCACTCACTGGTGTTAACATTTCCAGTGAGTCACTCACTGGTGTTAACATTTCCAGTGAGTCACTCACTGGTGTTAACATTTCCAGTGAGTCACTCACTGGTGTTAACATTTCCAGTGAGTCACTCACTGGTGTTAACATTTCCAGTGAGTCACTCACTGGTGTTAACATTTCCAGTGAGTCACTCACTGGTGTTAACATTTCCAGTGAGTCACTCACTGGTGTTAACATTTCCAGTGAGTCACTCACTGGTGTTAACATTTCCAGTGAGTCACTCACTGGTGTTAACATTTCCAGTGAGTCACTCACTGGTGTTAACATTTCCAGTGAGTCACTCACTGGTGTTAACATTTCCAGTGAGTCACTCACTGGTGTTAACATTTCCAGTGAGTCACTCACTGGTGTTAACATTTCCAGTGAGTCACTCACTGGTGTTAACATTTCCAGTGAGTCACTCACTGGTGTTAACATTTCTAGTGAGTCACTCACTGGTGTTAACATTTCTAGTGAGTCACTCACTGGTGTTAACATTTCTAGTGAGTCACTCACTGGTGTTAACATTTCTAGTGAGTCACTCACTGGTGTTAACATTTCTAGTGAGTCACTCACTGGTGTTAACATTTCTAGTGAGTCACTCACTGGTGTTAACATTTCCAGTGAGTCACTCACTGGTGTTAACATTTCCAGTGAGTCACTCACTGGTGTTAACATTTCCAGTGAGTCACTCACTGGTGTTAACATTTCCAGTGAGTCACTCACTGGTGTTAACATTTCCAGTGAGTCACTCACTGGTGTTAACATTTCCAGTGAGTCACTCACTGGTGTTAACATTTCCAGTGAGTCACTCACTGGTGTTAACATTTCTAGTGAGTCACTCACTGGTGTTAACATTTCTAGTGAGTCACTCACTGGTGTTAACATTTCCAGTGAGTCACTCACTGGTGTTAACATTTCTAGTGAGTCACTCACTGGTGTTAACATTTCTAGTGAGTCACTCACTGGTGTTAACATTTCTAGTGAGTCACTCACTGGTGTTAACATTTCCAGTGAGTCACTCACTGGTGTTAACATTTCCAGTGAGTCACTCACTGGTGTTAACATTTCTAGTGAGTCACTCACTGGTGTTAACATTTCCAGTGAGTCACTCACTGGTGTTAACATTTCTAGTGAGTCACTCACTGGTGTTAACATTTCTAGTGAGTCACTTCACTGGTGTTAACATTTCCAGTGAGTCACTCACTGGTGTTAACATTTCCAGTGAGTCACTCACTGGTGTTAACATTTCCAGTGAGTCACTCACTGGTGTTAACATTTCTAGTGAGTCACTCACTGGTGTTAACATTTCCAGTGAGTCACTCACTGGTGTTAACATTTCTAGTGAGTCACTCACTGGTGTTAACATTTCTAGTGAGTCACTCACTGGTGTTAACATTTCCAGTGAGTCACTCACTGGTGTTAACATTTCTAGTGAGTCACTTCACTGGTGTTAACATTTCTAGTGAGTCACTCACTGGTGTTAACATTTCTAGTGAGTCACTCACTGGTGTTAACATTTCCAGTGAGTCACTCACTGGTGTTAACATTTCTAGTGAGTCACTCACTGGTGTTAACATTTCCAGTGAGTCACTCACTGGTGTTAACATTTCCAGTGAGTCACTCACTGGTGTTAACATTTCCAGTGAGTCACTCACTGGTGTTAACATTTCCAGTGAGTCACTCACTGGTGTTAACATTTCCAGTGAGTCACTCACTGGTGTTAACATTTCCAGTGAGTCACTCACTGGTGTTAACATTTCCAGTGAGTCACTCACTGGTGTTAACATTTCTAGTGAGTCACTTCACTGGTGTTAACATTTCCAGTGAGTCACTCACTGGTGTTAACATTTCTAGTGAGTCACTCACTGGTGTTAACATTTCCAGTGAGTCACTCACTGGTGTTAACATTTCTAGTGAGTCACTCACTGGTGTTAACATTTCCAGTGAGTCACTCACTGGTGTTAACATTTCTAGTGAGTCACTTCACTGGTGTTAACATTTCTAGTGAGTCACTCACTGGTGTTAACATTTCCAGTGAGTCACTCACTGGTGTTAACATTTCTAGTGAGTCACTCACTGGTGTTAACATTTCTAGTGAGTCACGCCAGTGGTGAGTGTGTGTGTGTGTGTGTGTGTGTGTGTGTGTGTGTGTGTGTGTGTGTGTGTGTGTGTGTGTGTGTGTGTGTGTGTGTGTGTGTGTGTGTGTGTGTGTGTGTGTGTGTGTGTGTGTGTGTGTGTGTGTGTGTGTGTGATTACTATTTGTATGTTACAGGGACACAGTTTTACACTCGTGTTGTCCCCGTCTCTTGACTTTGTATATATGCTCCATGTTTGTACACATACACACACACACACACACACACACACACACACACACACACACACACACACACACACACACACACACATTCATCGACCAGCCTTGAGCGGAGAATGAACACTTGGGTTGGATTTAGGCCGACTGCCACGCTAAGGATGCGAGCCCATGCGGGACCGACCCCTGGCTGGTCTTTGCTGACTCATGGTCAGTAATATTAACCACTACACCACAGAGGCCCCTGTGTACGTGCAGGCAGACTCACGGGCTCGTCGGAGGTGGTCGAGGATGGTGGCGTAATGGGTGACGCTGGCCAGGGTGAGGAGGTCGCCTCCGATAGTTGCGCAGAAGGCCCGCGCAGCAGCCCAGCTGACCTGCAGAACAAGAGGGGGCACGTGACACTGCTGCCTGCCGACTGAAAAACCACGGCTCCACATCTTACATACAGACAGACAATTGTCTTTATAATGAGACGGACACATTGTGGACAGACAGAGAGATAGACAGTCGCACCATCGACGGATAAACTACTTATGATTTCAAACTTTTACTGAGACAGTCGCTCCACCAATTAAAATCTTTTGAATACAGTAAAACAAAATATCCACAGCACACACACACACACACACACACACACACACACACACTGTAACATTCAGTCAGGTCAAGTACCTACAGTCAAACATTCATAGCATTGGCCAGCACACAAAACATTTACAACAAATTATTCAGACAGCAAAAAACCGAAGACGATGAGACAAGAGGGAAGGCAAGCCAACCCCGCCAGCACCACAGGCAGGTCAGTGATGATAATGCTACACTGAGAGTGTTGTACATAAGTGCTGACGGATGAGCAGTATGTGGTAAAGCTGGAAATCAAAGATCGTATATTAGGGAAAACACACTTGACATTGTTGTTGTTGAGAAGCAAAGGTTTCGAAAGAGATGATGTCTCACCTCTTCTACCCAGAGTGATACAGGACAGCAAGGAGGAAACAAGACAAGGTTTGGCTCTCCTGATAAGAGATGATCTTAAATTTCAGGAAACAGTTGTCGGTAAACCATTCAGATAATCCGTAATGGGAAGGGTAACTGCAGGAGAAAGTTCATGTTCATGTTCATATCACATAGTCCTACAAAGAAATTTAACGGTGAACAGCAAATATACAATGAAAACAACGAACGTGCAATTAGTGTGGTACATGAAGCAGTAAACCATTCAGTGATAGAGTAGGTGAATTACTGATGATGGAGGATTTACATTATAGAGTTAAACCAGCGGATATTGGTATGTCATGGCGCTAGGGATCATGGAGACACAAGTTCTAAGGGGAATATACAGGACACCTGTTGATGCCTGCGTGTCAATGAATAGTGTTGGATGAGCGGGACTGACATATCATGATTGCTGCATCTTATCTTCCCTCATACCGTTATGGATATAGAACATAGCACGTGTTGTACACTACCTAGGAAAATTGACCATGCAAAGTCTGAGTTGGATTATGTGGCTTAAAGGGGGAACAGAACAGAGGTGAGAGAGGACCTGGAGAAGAGATATTGTGTAAACCTCAACAGTCTCTGTGGGAAACGTACATTGGGAAGTGAATGGAATTCAGTAGCCAGGAACCAGGGCATTATTCCGTGATATTTACAGGAACATGGGTACGTACAACTAGCCTGAAATACGGAGGGGAAGGTTAAGAAAGAGGAAAGAATGATTTAATCAAAGATGCTTAAAAGTAAGGGAGCTCCCAGATGTGCAGGACGAAGATGAAGGCGACAGTCCTACCAGCTGGCATATATAAGGTGTCAGAATGCATGGAACGAGTATACCAGGATAAGAAAAAAAGGAAAAACAAAAGAACATTAAGAATGTTATTGTATTTAAAGCAAGAGAAAGTTCAGAATTATCTACAAATCAATCAGAAGTAAATTGTCTGTTCGAGAGGAAATAATCAAGGTTAGGGATACAGAGGGAAGAACTGTAGAGGCTGAGGTAAGGAAATATGAGGAACTGAATAACAAGTCAAACGTGTTTTCACAGTGGAAGACACAATAACCCCATCACCAGATATGGAATGAGGGGGAGGCTTTAGAAAACCTTGAGACATCTTGGAATGATATTAACAGAATTTAAGGGTCATCACCCACACAAGGCTCAAGTCCTCATGAAATTTACTACATGTGCTGAAGCTGAGGCCACATACTCTAGACAAACCTCTTCAAATACTGTCCAAGAAGTCACGAGGGAAATACATTATGCCAAGGGAGTGGAAAAAGGCAAATATCACGCATATCTATGATATAGGAGACCGGAGGAAGGGGCTGGCCTCCACCCTGGCGCTGTGCATATCCGTCTCTCTGTCTTCCATCCTGAGTGTGTTGCCTTGTAATGAGATAATCTTGTGTTCATGGCAGGAGTCTCCTCATTATTCCTACTTGATAATCTATCTTCTTAATCAGCTTTTAATGGGGTACACTGTGTGTCCAAGCCTTTCATCCAGTCTACACTCCTTCCCTCTGTTGTTTGAGGTCAGTAAGGTATTGGAAAACATATCAGAAAACAAATAGATCACTTTCTACGGAGAAGACAGAACCCAAGTAAGAGGCTACACCGTCTTAAGGCAAGATCTCTTACAACGAACAAGTAAATATTATTAAACAACAGGTGGGGGGGGGGGGGGGGGGGTCGGAGTGTTTGTATGTAGACTGGATGAAAGGCTTGGACACACAGTGTACCGCATTAAAAGCTGATTAAGAAGATAGATTATCAAGTAGGAATAATGAGGAGACTCCTGCCATGAACACAAGATTATCTCATTACAAGGCAACACACTCAGGATGGAAGACAGACATACAAACATACATATTCACAGTGTCAGGAAGAAACACAGGGACGGATATGGACAGCGCCAGGGTGGAGGCTAGAGACACATGCTTACACATAAGGGGCGGAACACAGGTACTCACAGAGGCAAGGTGGAAGACAGAGAGACAGGTACTCACAGAGGCAAGGTGGAAGACAGAGAGACAGGTACTCACAGAGGCAAGGTGGAAGACAGAGAGACAGGTACTCACAGAGGCAAGGTGGAAGACAGAGAGACAGGTACTCACAGAGGCAAGGTGGAAGACAGAGAGACAGGTACTCACAGAGGCAAGGTGGAAGACAGAGAGACAGGTACTCACAGAGGCAAGGTGGAAGACAGAGAGACAGGTACTCACAGAGGCAAGGTGGAAGACAGAGAGACAGGTACTCACAGAGGCAAGGTGGAAGACAGAGAGACAGGTACTCACAGCGGCAAGGTGGAAGACAGAGAGACAGGTACTCACAGAGGCAAGGTGGAAGACAGAGAGACAGGTACTCACAGCGGCAAGGTGGAAGACAGAGAGACAGGTACTCACAGAGGCAAGGTGGAAGACAGAGAGACAGGTACTCACAGAGGCAAGGTGGAAGACAGAGAGACAGGTACTCACAGAGGCAAGGTGGAAGACAGAGAGACAGGTACTCACAGAGGCAAGGTGGAAGACAGAGAGACAGGTACTCACAGAGGCAAGGTGGAAGACAGAGAGACAGGTACTCACAGAGGCAAGGTGGAAGACAGAGAGACAGGTACTCACAGCGGCAAGGTGGAAGACAGAGAGACAGGTACTCACAGAGGCAAGGTGGAAGACAGAGAGACAGGTACTCACAGAGGCAAGGTGGAAGACAGAGAGACAGGTACTCACAGAGGCAAGGTGGAAGACAGAGAGACAGGTACTCACAGAGGCAAGGTGGAAGACAGAGAGACAGGTACTCACAGAGGCAAGGTGGAAGACAGAGAGACAGGTACTCACAGCGGCAAGGTGGAAGACAGAGAGACAGGTACTCACAGAGGCAAGGTGGAAGACAGAGAGACAGGTACTCACAGAGGCAAGGTGGAAGACAGAGAGACAGGTACTCACAGAGGCAAGGTGGAAGACAGAGAGACAGGTACTCACAGCGGCAAGGTGGAAGACAGAGAGACACTTGCCATCCACCATTGTGTACAGAGGTGGACACTGAGGATGGCTGATGGTGGTGTTGAACGTCAGCCTCACTTCCTCTGCCAGACGTTCACTCTTCCTGAGGTTGGTCTCTGCTGACACACAACACATGTGTTATACTCTGCTGACACACAACACATGTGTTATACTCTGCTGACACACAACACATGTGTTATACTCTGGTGACACACAACACATGTGTTATACTCTGGTGACACACAACACATGTGTTATACTCTGGTGACACACAACACATGTGTTATACTCTGGTGACACACAACACATGTGTTATACTCTGGTGACACACAACACATGTGTTATACTCTGGTGACACACAACACATGTGTTATACTCTGCTGACACACAACACATGTGTTATACTCTGGTGACACACAACACATGTGTTATACTCTGGTGACACACAACACATGTGTTATACTCTGGTGACACACAACACATGTGTTATACTCTGGTGACACACAACACATGTGTTATACTCTGGTGACACACAACACATGTGTTATACTCTGGTGACACACAACACATGTGTTATACTCTGCTGACGCACAACACATGTGTTATACTCTGCTGACACACAACACATGTGTTATACTCTGCTGACACACAACACATGTGTTATACTCTGGTGGCACACAACACATGTGTTATACTCTGCTGACACACAACACATGTGTTATACTCTGGTGACACACAACACATGTGTTATACTCTGCTGACACACAACACATGTGTTATACTCTGCTGACACACAACACATGTGTTATACTCTCCTGACACACAACACATGTGTTATACTCTGGTGGCACACAACACATGTGTTATACTCTGCTGACACACAACACATGTGTTATACTCTGCTGACACACAACACATGTGTTATACTCTGCTGACGCACAACACATGAGTTATACTCTGGTGACACACAACACATGTGTTATACTCTGCTGACACACAACACATGTGTTATACTCTGGTGGCACACAACACATGTGTTATACTCTGCTGACACACAACACATGTGTTATACTCTGGTGACACACAACACATGTGTTATACTCTGCTGACACACAACACATGTGTTATACTCTGCTGACACACAACACATGTGTTATACTCTGCTGACACACAACACATGTGTTATACTCTGGTGACGCACAACACATGTGTTATACTCTGGTGACACAAACACATGTGTTATACTCTGGTGACACAACACATGTGTTATACTCTGGTGACACACAACACATCTGTTATACTCTGGTGACACACAACACATGTGTTATACTCTGCTGACGCACAACACATGTGTTATACTCTGGTGACACACAACACATGTGTTATACTCTGGTGACACACAACGCATGTGTTATACTCTGGTGACACACAACACATGTGTTATACTCTGGTGACACACAACACATGTGTTATACTCTGGTGACACACAACACATGTGTTATACTCTGGTGACACACAACACATGTGTTATACTCTGGTGACACACAACACATGTGTTATACTCTGGTGACACAACACCTGTGTTATACTCTGCTGACACACAACACCTGTGTTATGCCATGCTATCCCACAACACCTGCGTTATACTCTGCTGACACACAACACTTGCGTTATAATCTGCTGACACACAACACTTGCGTTATACTCTGCTGATACACAACACTTGTGTTAAGCTATGCTGGCACACAACACATGTGTTATACTTTGCTGATACACAACACCTGCGTTATACTCTGGTGACACAAAACACCTGTGTTTTACTCTGGTGACACACAACATCTGTGTTATACTCTGGTGACACACAGCACCTGTGTTATACTATTGTGACACACAACACTTGTGTCATACTCTGTTGGCACACAACACCTGCGTTATACTCTAATGACACACAACACCTGTGTTATACTATGCTGGCACACAACACCTGTGTTATACTATGCTGGCACACAACACTTGTTTTATACTCTGCTGACACACAACACCTGTTTTATACTCTGGTGGCACATAACACCTGTGCTATACTCTGGTGACACACAACACCTGCAATATACTCTGGTGACACGCAACACCTGCTTTCTACTCTGGTGACACACAACACCTGTGTTATACACTAGAAATTTACAAACCAAAAATGCCTCTGGACATTCCTTTCCACTGCTGGTCTACTGAAGGTTACTGCCTCAACAAACATCTGCTACTGGTCTACTGAAGGTTACTGCCTCAACAAACATCTGCTACTGGTCTACTGAAGGTTACTGCCTCACGAACACCTGCTGCTGGTCTACTGAAGGTTACTGCCTCAACAAACATCTGCTACTGGTCTACTGAAGGTTACTGCCTCACGAACACCTGCTACTGGTCTACTGAAGGTTACTGCCTCAACAAACACCTGCTGCTGGTCTACTGAATGCTACTGCCTCAACAAACACCTGCTACTGGTCTACTGAAGGTTACTGCCTCAACGAACACCTGCTGCTGGTCTACTGAATGTTACTGCCTCAACAAACACCTGCTACTGGTCTACTGAAGGTTACTGCCTCAACGAACACCTGCTGCTGGTCTACTGAATGTTACTGCCTCAACAGACACTTGCGACTGGTCTGCTGGAGGCTACTGGCCCAACAAACACCTGTTGTGGTCTACTGGCAGGTACTGGCTTAACAAACACTTGGTGTGGTCTACTGGCGTGTACTGCCTCAACAAACACCTGGTGTGGTCTACTGGCAGGTACTGGCTTAACAAATACCTGGTGTGGTCTACTAACAGGTACTGGCTTAACAAACACCTGGTGTGGTCTACTGGCAGGTACTGGCTTAACAAATACCTGGTGTGGTCTACTAACAGGTACTGGCTTAACAAATACCTGGTGTGGTCTACTAACAGGTACTGGCTTAACAAACACCTGGTGTGGTCTACTGGCAGGTACTGGCTTAACAAATACCTGGTGTGGTCTACTAACAGGTACTGGCTTAACAAACACCTGGTGTGGTCTACTGACAGGTACTGGCTTAACAAACCGGTCTACCGGAAGTACTGGCTCAATTAACACCTGTTACTAGTCCACTGGCAGACCCTGTGTTAACAAACACGTGCAACTGGTCTACTGGCGTGCGCTGGCTCAACAAACACCTGTTGTGGTCTACTGGCAGATACTGGCTCAACAAACACCTTGGTTTGGTCTACTGGCGTGTACTGACTCAACAAACACCTGGTGTGGTCTACTGGCAGGTACTAGCTCAATAAACATCTCCTGGTGTACTGGCAGGCACTGACTTAACAAACATCTGCGGCTGGTTTACTGGCAGGTACTGGCTCAACAGACACTTGCTACTAGTCTATTGAGATATGCTGGCTTAAAAACACCAACTACTGGTCTACTGGCTGGTACCGGCTCAGCAAACACTAGCCACATGTCGACTGGCTGTTACTGGTTCGGCAAACACCTGCTACAGATTTATGGTCAGGTACTGGCTCAATAAACATCTAATGCCTTATTGGCAGGTACTGGTTAAACATATACCTGGTACTGAACTACTGGCATGTACTGGTTCAACAAACAACTGCTACTTGTCTACTAGCAGGTATTAGCTTAAAAAACACTTGCTACTGGTCTACTGGCAGGTGCTAGCTCAACAAACACCAGCTACTGGTCATCTGGCAGGTACTGGCTCAACACCCACACCTGCAACTGGTCTACTGGCAGGTACTGGGTTAACAGATAGCTGTTGGTGGTTACGTGGCAGGTGATGCTTTGACAACTACCTACTAATGGTCTGCTAGCAGGTATCGACTCAACAAACATTTGCTACTGGTTGGTACTGGCTCAGCAAACACCTGCTGTGGGTCTACTGGTTGGTACTAACTCAACAAACACCTACTGTTGGTCTACTGGTTGGTACTGGCTCAGCAAACACCTGCTTTTGGTCCAATGGCTGGTAATGGCACAGCAAACACCTGCTGTTAGTCTACTAACTGGTACTGGCTCAGAAAACGCCTACTGTTGGTCTACTGTTTGGTACTGGCTTAGCAAACACTTGTTGTTCGTCTACTAGCTGGTACTGGCTCAGCAAACACCTACTGTTGGTCTGCTGGCTGCTACTGGCTCGGCAAATGCCTGCTGTTGGTCTACTGGCTGCTACTGGCTCGGCAAATACCTGCTGTTGGTCTACTAGCTAATACTGGCTCAGCAAACACCTGCTGTTGGTCTGCTGGTTGGTACTGGCTCCGGAAACACCTGCTGTTGGTCTACTAGCTGATACTGGCTCAGCAAACACCTGCTCTTGGTCTACTGGCTAATACTGGCTCAGCAAACACCTGGTGTTGGTCTACTGGTTGGTACTAGCTCAGGAAACACATGCTTTTGGTCTACTAGCTGGTACTGGTTCAGCAAACACCTGCTGTTGGTCTACTAGCTAATACTGGCTCGGCAAATACCTGCTGTTGGTCTACTAGCTAATACTGGCACAGCAAACACCTACTGTTGGTCTACTGTTTCGTACTGGCTCAGGAAACACCTGCTGTTGGTCTACTAGCTGGTACTGGCCCAGCAAACACCTGCTGTCGGTCTACTGGCGGTTACTGGCTCAGCAAATACCTGCTACTGGTCTACTAGCTGTTACTGGCTCAGCAAACACCTGCTGTTGGTCTACTGGCTAGTACTGGCTCAGCAAACACCTGCTTTTGGTCCACTGGCAGGTACTGGCACAGCAAACACCTGCTGTTGGTTTACTAGCTGGTACTGGCTCAGCAAACACCTGCTGTTGGTCTGCTGGTTGGTGCTGGCTCAACAAACACCTGCTATTGGTCTACTGGTTGGTATTGGCTCAGGAAACATCTGCTGTTGGTTCACTGGCTAGTACTGGCTTAGCAAACACCTGCTTTTGGTCCACTGGCGGCTGGTACTGGCACAGCAAACACCTGCTGTTGGTCTGCAGCTGGTACTGGCTCAGCAAACAACTGCTGTTGGTCTGCTGGTTGGTAATAGCTCAGCAAACACCTACTGTTCGTCCACTGGTTGGTACTAGCTAAGCAAACACCTGCTGTTGGTCCACTAGCTGGTACTGGCTCAGCAAACACCTGTTGTTGGTCTACTGGCTGGTACCGGCTCAGCAAACACCTGCTGTTGGTCAACTGGTTAGTACTGACATAGCAAATACCTGCTGTTGGTACAATAGCTGATACTGGATCAGCAAACGCCTACTGTTCGTCTACAAGCTGGTACTGCTTCACCAAACACCTGCTGTTGGTCTGTTGGTTGATACTGACTCAGCAAACACCTGCTGTTGGTCTGCTGGTTGGTACTGGCTCAGCAAACACCTGCTGTTGGTCTACTGGCTAGTACTGGCTAAGCAAACATCTGCTGTTGATCCACTGGCTGGTACTGGCCCAGCAAACACCTGCTGTTGGTTTACTTGCTGGTACTGGCTCAGCCAACACCTGCTGTTAGTATACTGTTTGGTACTGGCTTAGCAAATACCTGCTGTTGGTCTGCTGGTTAGTACTGGTTCAGCAAACACCTGCTGTTGGTCTACTAGCAGGTACTGGCTCAGCGTACACCTGCTGTTGGTCTACTAGCTGGGAGTGGCTCAGCAAACACCTGCTATTTGTCTACAAGCTGGTACTGGCTCAGCAATCACCTGCTGTTGCTCTACTGGCTGCTTCTGGCTCAACAAATACCTGCTGCTGGTCTAGTAGCTGTTACTGGTTCAGCAAACACCTGCTATTGGTCTACTGGCTGGTACTTGTTCAACAAACACCTGCTGTAGGTCTACTAGCTGGTACTGACTCACCAAACACCTGCTGTTGGTCTACTAGCTGGTACTAGATGAGCAAGCACCTGCTGTTGGTCTACTAGCTGGTACTGGCTCAGCAAACACCTGCTGTTGGTCTACTAGCTGGTACTGGCTCACCAAACACTTGCTGTTGGAGTACTGGCTGCTACTGGCTCAGCTAACTGGCTACTGGTTGGTACTGGCTCAGGAAACACCTGATGTTGGTGTACTGGCTGGTACCGACTCAGCATACACCTGCTGTTGGTATGCTAGCTGGTACTGGCTCAGCAAACACCTGCTATTGGTCTACTAGCTGGTACTGGCTCAGCAATCACCTACTGTTGTTCTACTGGCTGCTACTGGCTCAGCAAATACCTTTGCTGGTCTACTAGCTGTTACTGGCTCAGCAAACACCTGCTATTGGTCTACTGGTTGATACTGGCTCAGCAAACACCTGCTGTAGGTCTACTAGCTGATACTGGCTCAGGAAACACCTGCTTTTGGTGTACCTGCTGCTACTGGCTCAGCTAACAGGCTACTGGTTGGTACTGGCTCAGGAAACACCAGCTGTTGGTGTACTGGCTGTTATCGGCTCAGCAAACACCTGCTGTGGGTCTGCTAGCTTGTACTGTCTCAGCAAACACGTGCTGTTGGTCTACTGGCAGGTACTGGCTCAGCAAACACCTGCTGTTGGTCTACTAGCTGGTACTGGCTCAGCATACACCTGCTGTTGGTCTACTGGCTAGTACTGGCTAAGCAAACACCTGTTGTTGATCCACTGGCTGGTACTGGCTCAGCAAACACCTGCTGTTGGTCTACTTGCTGGTACTGGCTCAGCAAACACCTGCTGTTGGTCTACTTGCTGGTACTGGCTCAACAATCATCTGCTGTTGGTCTACTCTCTGGTACTCGCTTAAGAAACACCTGCTGTTGGTCTGCTAGTTGGTACTGGCTCAGCAAACACCTGCTGTTGGTCTACTAGCTGGTACTGGCTCACCAAATACCTGCTGTAGGTCTACTAGCTGGTACTGTCTCACCAAATACCTGCTGTTGCTGTGCTGGCTGGGTAACTAGCTCAGCAAACACCTGCTGTTGGTCTACTGGCTGGTACTGGCTCAGCAAACACCTGCTGTTGGTCTACTAGCGGTACTGCCTCAGCAAAACTTCTGGTACTGGTTGTTACGGCTCAGCAACACCTGCTGTTGGTCTACTGGCTGGTACTGGATTCACAATACACCTGCTGTTGGTCTAGCTGGTACTGGCTCAGCAAACACCTGCTGTGGTCTACTGGTTGGTACTGGCTCAGCAAACACCTGCTGTTGTTCTACTGCTGTACTGGCTCAGCAAATACCTGTCTGGTCTACTAGCTGGTACTGGCTCAGCAAACACCTGCTGTTGTCTACTGCTGGTACTAGCTCAGCAAACACCTGCTGTAGGTCTACTAGCAGTTACTGGCTCACAAACACCTGATTTTGGTGTACTGGCTGCTACTGCTCAGCTAACTGACTACTGGTTGGTACTCGTGTTCAGGAAACACCTGCTGTTGGGGTACAGGCTGGTATTGGATTCAGCAAAACACCTGCTGTTGGTCTGCTAGCTGGTACTGGCTCAGCAAACACCTGCTGTTGGTCTACTGGCTGGTACTGGCTCAGCAAACACCTGCTGTTGGTCTACTGGGTATTACTGGCAAAGCAAACACTTGCTGTTGATCCACTGGCTGGTACTGGCCCAGCAAACACCTGCTGTTGGTCTACTTGCTGGTACTGGCTCAGCATACACCTGCTGTTGGTCTACTTGCTGATACTGGCTCAACAATCACCTGCTGTTGGTCTACTCTTTGGTACTGGCTTAACAAACACCTGCTGTTGGTCTGCTAGTTGGTACTGGCTCAGCAAACACCTGCTGTTGGTCTACTAGCTGTACTGGCTCAGCATACACCTGCTGTTGGTCTACTAGCTGGTACTGGCTCAGCAAACACCTGCTGTTGATGTACTGGCTGCTACTGGCTCAGCTAACTGGCTACTGGTTGGTACTGGCTCAGGTAACAGCTGCTGTTGGTGTACTAGCTGGTACCGGCTCAGCAAACACCTGCTGTTGGTCTACTGGCTGGTACTGGCTCAGCAAACGCCTGCTGTTGGTCTGCTTTTCGTTACTGGCTTAGCAAACACCTGCTGCTGGACTGCTGGTTGGTACCGGCTCAGCAAACACCTGCTTTTGGTCTACTGGTTGGTCCTGGCTCAGCAAGCACCTGCTGTTGGTCTACTGGTTGGTCCTGGCTCAGCAAGCACCTGCTGTAGGTCTACTAGCTGGTACTGGCTCAGGAAACACCTGCTTTTGGTGTACCTGCTGCTACTGGCTCAGCCAACTGGCTACTGGTTGGTACTGGCTCAGGAAACACCAGCTGTTGGTGTACTGGCTGTTATCGGCTCAGCAAACACCTGCTGTGGGTCTGCTAGCTTGTACTGTCTCAGCAAACACGTGCTGTTGGTCTACTGGCTGGTACTGGCTCAGCAAACACCTGCTGTTGGTCTACTAGCTGGTACTGGCTCAGCATACACCTGCTGTTGGTCTACTGGCTAGTACTGGCTAAGCAAACACCTGCTGTTGATCCACTGGCTGGTACTGGCTCAGCAAACACCTGCTGTTGGTCTACTAGCTGGTACTGGCTCAGCATACACCTGCTGTTGGTCTACTGGCTAGTACTGGCTAAGCAAACACCTGCTGTTGATCCACTGGCTGGTACTGGCTCAGCAAACACCTGCTGTTGGTCTACTTGCTGGTACTGGCTCAGCAAACACCTGCTGTTGGTCTACTTGCTGGTACTGGCTCAACAATCATCTGCTGTTGGTCTACTCTCTGGTACTCGCTTAAGAAACACCTGCTGTTGGTCTGCTAGTTGGTACTGGCTCAGCAAACACCTGCTGTTGGTCTACTGGCTGTACTGGCTCAGCATACACCTGCTGTTGGTCTACTAGCTGGTACTGGCTCACCAAATACCTGCTGTAGGTCTACTAGCTGGTACTGTCTCACCAAATACCTGCTGTTGCTGTGCTGGCTGGTACTAGCTCAGCAAACACATGCTGTTGGTCTACTAGCTGGTACTGGCTCACCAAACAATTGTTGTTGGAATACTGGCTGCTACTGGCTCAGCTAACTGGCTACTGGTTGGTACTGGCTCAGGAAACACTTGCTGTTGGTGTACTGGTTGGTACCGGCTCAACATACACCTGCTGCTAGCTGGTACTGGCTCAGCAAACACCTGCTATTGGTCTACTAGCTGGTACTGGCTCAGCAATCTCCTGCTGGTGTTCGACTGGCTGCTACTGGCTCAGCAATTACCTTTGCTGGTCTACTAGCTGTTACTGGCTCAGCAAACACCTGCTATTGGTCTACTGGCTGGTACTAGCTCAGCAAACACCTGCTGTAGGTCTACTAGCTGGTACTGGCTCAGCAAACACCTGATTTTGGTGTACTGGCTGCTACTGGCTCAGCTAACTGGCTACTGGTTGGTACTGGTTCAGGAAACACCTGCTGTTGGTGTACTGGCTGGTATTGGATTCAGCAAACACCTGCTGTTGGTCTGCTAGCTGGTACTGGCTCAGCAAACACCTGCTGTTGGTCTACTGGCTGGTACTGGCTCAGCAAACACCTGCTGTTGGTCTACTGGGTATTACTGGCAAAGCAAACACTTGCTGTTGATCCACTGGCTGGTACTGGCCCAGCAAACACCTGCTGTTGGTCTACTTGCTGGTACTGGCTCAGCATACACCTGCTGTTGGTCTACTTGCTGGTACTGGCTCAACAATCACCTGCTGTTGGTCTACTCTTTGGTACTGGCTTAACAAACACCTGCTGTTGGTCTGCTAGTTGGTACTGGCTCAGCAAACACCTCCTGTTGGTTTACTAGCTGTACTGGCTCAGCATACACCTGCTGTTGGTCTACTAGCTGGTACTGGCTCAGCAAACACCTGCTGTTGATGTACTGACTGCTACTGGCTCAGCTAACTGGCTACTGGTTGGTACTGGCTCAGGTAACAGCTGCTGTTGGTGTACTGGCTGGTACCGGCTCAGCAAACACCTGCTGTTGGTCTACTGGCTGGTACTGGCTCAGCAAACACCTGCTGCTGGTCTACTAGCTGGTAATGGCTCATTAAACACCAGCCGTTGGTCTACTGGCTAGTACTGGCTAAGCAAACACCTGCTGTTTATCCACTGGCTGGTACTGGCTCAGCAAACACCTGCTGTTGGTCTACTTGCTTGTACTGGCTCAGCAAACACCTGCTGTTGGTCTACGTGCTGGTACTGGCTCAGCAAACACCTGCTGTTGGTCTGCTAGCTGGTACTGTCACAGCAAACACGTGCTGTTGGTCTACTGGCTGGTACTGGCTCAGCAAACACCTGCTGTTGGTCTACTAGCTGGTACTGGCTCAGCATACACCTGCTGTTGGTCTACTGGCTAGTACTGGCTAAGCAAACACCTGCTGTTGATCCACTGGCTGATACTGGCTCAGCAAACACCTGCTGTTGGTCTACTAGCTGGTACTGGCTCAGCATACACCTGCTGTTGGTCTACTGGCTAGTACTGGCTAAGCAAACACCTGCTGTTGATCCACTGGCTGGTACTGGTTCAGCAAACACCTGCTGTTGGTCTACTAGCTGGTACTGGCTCAGCAAACACCTGCTGTTGGTCTACTTGCTGGTACTGGCTCAACAATCATCTGCTGTTGGTCTACTCTCTGGTACTCGCTTAAGAAACACCTGCTGTTGGTCTACTAGCTGTTACTGGCTCAGCAAACACCGGGTATTGGTCTACTAGCTGGCACTGGCTCAGCAATCACCTGCTTTTGTTCTCCTGGCTGCTACTGGCTCAACAAATACCTTTGCTGGTCTACTATCTGTTACAGGCTCAGCAAGCACCTGCTATTGGTCTACTGGCTCGTACTGACTCAGCAAACACCTGCTGTAGGTCTACTAGCTGGTACTGGCTCAGCAAGCACCTGCTGTTGGTGTACTGGCTGCTACTGGCTCAGCTAACTGGCTACTGGTTGGTACTGGCTCAGGAAACATCTGCTGTTGGTGTACTAGCTGGTAGCGGCTCAGCAAACACCTGCTGTTGGTCTACTGGCTAGTACTGGCTAAGCAAACACCTGCTGTTGATCCACTGGCAGGTACTGGCTCAGCAAGCACCTGCTGTTGTTCTACTTGCTGGTACTGGCTCAGCAAACATCTGCTGTTGGTCTCCTCTTTGGTACTGGCTTAGCAAACACCTGCTGTTGGTCTGCTGGTTGGTACTGGGTCAGCAAACACCTGCTGTTGGTCTACTAGTTGGTACTGGCTCAGGAAACACCTGCTGTTGGTGTACTGGCTGGTATTGGATTCAGCAAACACCTGCTGTTGGTCTGCTAGCTGGTACTGGCTCAGCAAACACCTGCTGTTGGTCTACTGGCTGGTACTGGCTCAGCAAACACCTGCTGTTGGTCTACTGGCTATTACTGGCAAAGCAAACACTTGCTGTTGATCCACTGGCTGGTACTGGCCCAGCAAACACCTGCTGTTGGTCTACTTGCTGGTACTGGCTCAACAATCACCTGCTGTTGGTCTACTCTTTGGTACTGGCCCAGCAAACACCTGCTGTTGGTCTACTAGCTGGTACTGGCTCAGCAAACACCTGCTGTTGATGTACTGGCTGCTACTGGCTCAGCTAACTGGCTACTGGTTGGTACTGGCTCAGGTAACAGCTGCTGTTGGTGTACTGGCTGGTACCGGCTTAGCAAACACCTGCTGTTGGTCTACTGGCTGGTACTGGCTAAGCAAACACCTGCTGTTGGTCTACTAGCTGGTGCTGGCTCAGCAAACACCTGCTTTTGGTCTACTGTTTCGTACTGGCTTAGCAAACACTTGTTTTTGGTCTGCTGGTTGATACTGGCTCAGCAAATCTCTTCTTTTGGTCTACTAGCTGGTGCTGGCTCAGCAAACCCCTGCTGTTGGTCTACTGGTTGGTACTTGTTCAGCAAACACCTGCTGCTAGTCTACTGGTTGGTAATGGCTCAGGAAACGCCTGCTGTTGGTCTACTAGCTGTTACTGGCTCAGGAAACACCTGCTGTTGGTCCACTGGCTAGTACTGGCTAAGCAAACACCTGTTCCTGGTCTACTAGCTGGTACTGGCTCAGGAAACACCTGCTGTTGGTCTTTTGGTTGGCACTGGCTCAGAAAACCCCTGCTGTTGGTCTACTAGCTGGTACTGACTCAGCAAATGCTAGGTTACTTCTCCATTAATTGTCTTGACGAAATTAATCTTAATCTATCCATCAGCAATGATATTTGTCTACCAATCAATCTCCAGGTAAAACTGATCATTGCAGATGATCGAAGTTAGGGCTAAGCTTCATCTCGTTCATCTGTGTGAGCAACTCGATCATCTCCAGCGGAGGGAAGAGATAATGCAACCTGCAACCGACCACAAGACGATCCGACGTACGCACACAGGAACAGCAGTGATACAGCTTTTTGCAGGCCACGCAAGCGTCTGCAGCTCAGCTCATCCGCCACTCTGGGATTCTCTAGAAAATGTACAACGCATCCAAATTCATGTGGGTCACCTACCCACACATGGCACAGCCAACATAATGTGACATATATAGTACCACACATTATGTTCCACAACTTTATGTGCCACGCTGAATATCGTCAAGTATACGTGATACGACAGATGAAAAGTGTGTGATATACCTACGGTCATTTATATACACAAAGGAACACATAGAATGACCCAGAGATATCCAGAATCACATAATAAATCCATAGTTATATAGTTATGTTATCATCATGTGAGAAAACCAACCTTAATAATATTACCAGTATTATGTGATGCGACCTGCAATCTATGACGTTTGTATGATTATGTGATACATCCAGTGATGTACGTTACAAATGAATTCATACGTTACGCTAAAGTTGAAGTACAAATGGAAAGGAATTCAAACAACAACATACCGTTGGTTCAATGTAGGACTTTTTGTGATTGTGAAAGATGTCAGAAACTCGTTGTCTGGTACAGTAAGAATATAAAGAGGTCTATACAAATGATTTTATAGAGAAAAACCTGTAAACTTTTCATGTAACCATAGAGGCGTAATCACTATCAGTCGTGGATATGAAGCGAGTCATTCATCGTGCCATCCTGAAAGTGTCTATGGTACGGTATTTAACTCTCCTCACTGGTACATAATCCCATAAATCCTGTTAAATTATCTCGACTCATCAGATGTAAATCTTTTGCCCACCAGTTTGTATCCATTACTACGAGTAAACATACACTTTGAGTAACTTGTTTGCTTGAGATTGTCGAAGGTTTTCATGATTTTGGTTAATTTTCTCTTTAAGCTCGAGAGATTTGTCTTTCAGTCGGCTGTCATAAGATTTGTATCTCTCCTCGGTATTCCGTCCCTTGTGTCTGCTTTTTCTTTTTATTCAAGTCGGGTAACCAAAACTTAACACAAAACTCGAGCTGGAGATGAATCATTGAACTGTACAGAGTAAGGATAGTTTCCTTTGACTTTAATTCGAACGATCTACCTATAAATCGAAGTATTTTGTTCGTCATTTGTTCTGTGCACTGCTTACTTGGTCATAACTCACCACAGATTATTAAACCTAAGTCTTTTCTTTCACTGATCTTATGTCGTTCAACAAAATTCCTACCGTATCTTGCCTTTTCGTATTTACTATCAATATGTAAAACTTTGCACATATCGATATCAAAATTAATCTGCCATCCGTGAGTTCATACCATTGATTTGCCAGACATTTTGAAGCTGCAGACGTTATATCTTTTATAGATTTATATTCCAGCTTAGTAACATCTGTGACATTTAATATGTCACAATGCAGCCCATTATCGATATCATTAACATGTATGAGAAAGTGAACAGATCCAAAGATTGTTCTCTGCTGCACATCACTTGTTACTCCCAACCATGCTGACACTTACCACTCCCTCTCTACGGCCACTCAACCACTTCCAATCTACTGTGGTAGAACTCCATCTTTACCACATAACTTCAAGTTAGCCGGTAACCTTTGGTGTGGCACTTTATCGATTTCTTTTATTGAAACAAATGACATAAACTGCTTGACTTTCATCATATATGATAATATCATAAAAGAAATCAAGCAGAATTGTCAGCTTTGAGCAATTTCGTCGAAGATCATGACGAGAATTGCTTATCAAGTTGTAGTTTTCTAAATAGTCTATGATTTTGTTCAGAATAATGGTATCTATAATTTCTGGTCAGTGATTGATTACTTTTGTGAATATCGTTGTTATATTGCCTAACTTCTGCGGAATTTTCCTCTTATTGAAAATAGCAGCCGATGGCTTAACTAGGTCATTTTCCTTCCTTTCATTGTCCTTGGATGATATATATCTGGACCTGCCATCATATTTACTTATATTCTATTTACTGTTGGAAGTATATCTTCACTTCTTATGTAAATAAGTCTCAGAAAATTGTACCCTCTTAAGAACAGGAACTGGACCCTGAACATGAGTTGTGCCTCAGGTAGGCTGGACAGTATATTACCACAACATAGAAACTTCCTCAAGCACACACAAAACCTAAGAATCCTTGCCTACAATAAGAATAGAACGCCTTATCTCCAAAATTTGAATTTTTCTTTTAATGTTTACCAACTGAGGACATTGTGTGTTGTGGTATGTGATCACAGGTGTCAGTGGTCACATGTGTTCATAACTAAACTAGCATAACAAGCAATATACACACACACACACACACACACACACACACACACACACAGACACACACAAGATCGACCAACCTTCAACATGAAAGTCCTTCAAGACGACGGTGTCCAGAGACTGAAGCTTCCCGTCCTGCAGCATCTGCAAGTGAGGTGAGACTTGTGACCTGTGCGACCTCTCCTGGTGACCTGAGGCTTGTCACCTGTGACCTCTCCTAGTGACCTGAGGCTTGTCACCTGTGACCTCTCCTAGTGACCTGAGGCTTGTCACCTGTGACCTCTACTAGGTGACCTGAGGCTTGTCACCTGTGACCTCTCCTGGTGAACTTTGACTTTTCGCCTGTGTGACCTCCCCTAGTGACCTGAGGTTTTTCACCTGTGTGGCCTCTCCTGGTGACCTTGATGTGGGTGTGTGTGTGTGTGTGTTTGTATGCTTCCCGTTTGTAGTAATTATTTGTGTTTACGGGAAGAGATTTCTGTATCCATACTGTGTTCCGTCTTGAATTTCAGATTCAAAAGAAGGAACAGAAGAAGGAGCCAAGCAGAGGATGGTCATCCTCCTCGAAAGTTCAAGATGAGAAGAGAGAAGAGATAGGTAGAATGGTTGAAGAAAGAAACCTGGATGTGCTGGCTCTGAGTGAAATAAATCTAGAAGGTGTCGGGGAAGAATAGTTTGGAAATGTCTCAGGAGTAAAGTCAGGGGTTGGCGTGAGAGTTAAGAGGTAAATTCTAGATTGATATGGGTAGAAATGAAAGTAGATGGCGCGAGATGGGTCATTCCTAGTGCTTTGAGCCTATCCATGAGAATAAAGATCATGCGAGGCAAATGTTTTGGGAACAATTGAGTGAGTGTGTCAGCAGCTTTGATGCACGGGACCAGGTATTAGTGTTGGGTGATTTAAATGCGGAGATGATCAATGTGGCAGTTGAGGGTATAACTCGTTCGCATGGCATATTTAGTGTTATGAATGGAAATGGTGAACAGCTTGCAGAGTTGTGTGATGAACAAGGACTGGTGATTGGGAATCCCTGATTTAAAAAGGATATACAAAGGTATACGTATGTGAAAAGGAGAGATGGTTGGAAGGCATTATTTGATTGCATATCTATTGATTGACATTTAAAATAGAGACTTTTGGATGTAAATGTGCTGAGAAGGGAAGTTGGTGTGATGTCTGATCACTATCTTATGGAGATGAGGGTGAAAAGTTGTAGAGGTTTTAGGAAAAGAAAAAACATTGCTTGGTGGGAAGAGAGTGGTGAGAGTAGGTGAGCCTGGAAAAGAGACTAGTGAGAAAATGTACTAGTGAGTAAATAAATCAAAGGGAGTTGGCGAAGAATGGAAGGTATTTTTGGGAAGCAGTGTGCCATATGCAAGAGATGCATGCAACATGCAAAATGTGGAAATTGGGCTGTTTAGAAAGGAAAGAAGTAAAGTTACCTGCGAAAGAGAAAAGATAGGCGTTTGGGTGGTAACTACAAGGTGAGTAGTGCAAATGATTGGGGAATGTATAATAGAAAGTATAATAGAAAGTGGCAGGAGGTCAAGAGGAAGGTGCAGGGATTCAAGAAGAGGGTAAATGAGGGTTGGAGTGAAAAAGCATCGGTAAACTTTTGGGATAATAAAATGTTTTGGAAGGGCGTCAGTAATGGGCGGAAAACAAGAGAGCAAATAGGAACATCAGTGATGACGTGAGGAGATGGAGTGAATGTTTTGAAGGGCTAATGAACGCATCTGATGGTAGAGTGGCAGATGTAGGGTGTTTGGGTCGTAATGGTATGTGAAGTGCAAAAGTCATGGAGGAGAGTTTGGTGAAAAGAGAAAAGATGGTGAAAGCCTTGCGGAGATGAAATGTGGCAAGGCAGCTGGAATGGATGGTACTGCAGCTGAATTTCTTAAGAAGAGGGGTTAACTGTTGTAGACTGATAGGCAAGGATCTACAGTAGATGTATGGCAAATGGTGAGGTGTCTGAGGATTGGCAGAATGTATGCATAATGCAACTGTGACAAGGTGGATAAAGGTGATTGTTCAAACTGCAGAGGTATAAGTTTCTTGAATGTACATGGTCAGTTGTATGAGAAAGGATTGACTGAAAGGGTGAAAGCATGTACAAAACATCAGATCAGGAGGGGATCAGTGTGGCTGTAGTAGTGGTAAAGTATGTATGAATCAGGTGTTTAAAGAATGTGTGTGAGAAATAGAGAAACAGATGTATATATATGTGAAAATTATGGATATGGAGAAATGATATGAGATGGTTGATAGAGATGCCTTGTGGTAGGGCATAAGAATGCACAGTGTGGGAGGAAAGCAGCTAGAAGCAGAGACAGTTTTATCAAGGTGTGTAAGGTATGTGAACAATTTGGAAGAGAGGAGTTGAATGGCTCCAAGAGAGGGTTGGTCTGCGGCAAAGGTGTGTGATATATATATATATATATATATATATATATATATATATATATATATATATATATATATATATATATATATATATATATATATATATATATATATATATATATATATATATATATATATATATATATATATATATATATATATATATATATATATATTATATATATATATATATATATATTCTTTCTTTCTTTCAAACTATTCGCCATTTCCCGCGTTAGCGAGGTAGCGTTAAGAACAGAAGACTGGGCCTTGGAGGGAATATCCTCACCTGGCCCCCTTCTCTGTTCCTTGTTTTGGAAAATTAAAAAAAAAACGAGAGGGGAAGATTTCCAGCCCCCCGCTCCCTCCCCTTTTAGTCGCCTTCTACGACACGCAGGGAATACGTGGGAAGTATTCTTTCTCCCCTATCCCCAGGGATAATATATATATATATATATATATATATATATATATATATATATATATATATATATATATATATATATATATATATATATATTTTTTTTTTTTTTTTTCTTTTTTTTTGTGCTTTGTCGCTGTCTCTCGCGTTTGCGAGGTAGCGCAAGGAAACAGACGAAAGAAATGGCCCAACCCACCCCCATACACATGTATATACATACGTCCACACACGCAAATATACATACCTACACAGTTTTCCATGGTTTACCCCAGACGCTTCACATGCCTTGATTCAATCCACTGACAGCGCGTCAACCCCGGTATACCACATCGCTCCAATTCACTCTATTCCTTGCCCTCCTTTCACCCTCCTGCATGTTCAGGCCCCGATCACACAAAATCTTTTTCACTCCATCTTTCCACCTCCAATTTGGTCTCCCTCTTCTCCTCGTTCCCTCCACCTCCGACACATATATCCTCTTGGTCAATCTTTCCTCACTCATTCTCTGCATGTGCCCAAACCATTTCAAAATACCCTCTTCTGCTCTCTCAACCACGCTCTTTTTATTTCCACACATCTCTCTTACCCTTACGTTACTTACTCGATCAAACCACCTCACACCACACAATGTCCTCAAACATCTCATTTCCAGCACATCCATCCTCCTGCGCACAACTCTATCCATAGCCCACTCCTCGCAACCATACAACATTGTTGGAACCACTATTCCTTCAAACATACCCATTTTTGCTTTCCGAGATAATGTTCTCGACTTCCACACATTCTTCAAGGCTCCCAGAATTTTCGCCCCCTCCCGCACCCTATGATCCACTTCCGCTTCCATGGTTCCATCCGCTGTCAGATCCACTCCCAGATATCTAAAACACTTCACTTCCTCCAGTTTTTCTCCATTCAAACTCACCTCCCAATTGACTTGACTCTCAACCCTACTGTACCTAATAACCTTGCTCTTATTCACATTTACTCTTGACTTTCTTCTTTCACACACTTTACCAAACTTAGTCACCAGCTTCTGCATTTTCTCACATGAATCCGCCACCAGCGCTGTATCATCAGCGAACAACAACTGACTCACTTCCCAAGCTCTCTCATCCACAACAGACTGCATACTTGCCCCTCTTTCCAAAACTCTTGCATTCACCTCCCTAACAACCCCATCCATAAACAAATTAAACAACCATGGAGACATCACACACCCCTGCCGCAAACCTACATTCACTGAGAACCAATCACTTTCCTCTCTTCCTACACGTACACATGCCTTACATCCTCGATAGAAACTTTTCACTGCTTCTAACAACTTGCCTCCCACACCATATATTCTTAATACCTTCCACAGAGCATTTCTATCAACTCTATCATATGCCTTCTCCAGATCCATAAATGCTACATACAAATCCATTTGCTTTTCTAAGTATTTCTCACATACATTCTTCAAAGCAAACACCTGATCCACACATCCTCTACCACTTCTGAAGCCAAACTGCTCTTCCCCAATCTGATGCTCTGTACATGCCTTCACCCTCTCAATCAATACCCTCCCATATGATTTACAAGGAATACTCAACAAACTTATACCTCTGTAATTGAGCACTCACTCTTATCCCCTTTGCCTTTGTACAATGGCACTATGCACGCATTTCGCCAATCCTCAGGCACCTCACCATATATATATATATATCCCTGGGGATAGGGGAGAAAGAATACTTCCCACGCATTCCTCACGTGTCGTAGAAGGCGACTAGAGGGGACGGGAGCGGGGGGCCAGAAACCCATCCCTCCTTGTATTTTAACTTTCTAAAAGGGGAAACAGAAGAAGGAGTCACGCGAGGAGTGCTCATCCTCCTCGAAGGCTCAGATTGGGGTGTCTAAATGTGTGTGGATGTAACCAAGATGAGAAAAAGGAGAGACAGGTAGTATGTTTGAGGAAAGGAACCTGGATGTTTTGGCTCTGAGTGAAACGAAGCTAAAGGGAAGACGGGAAGAGTGGTTTGGGAATGTCTTGGGAGTAAAGTCAGGGGTTAGTGAGAGGACAAGAGCAAGGGAAGGAGTAGCACTACTCCTGAATCAGGAGTTATGGAAGTATGTGATAGAGTGTAAGAAAGTAAACTCTAGATTGATATGGGTAAAACTGAAAGTTGATGGAGAGAGATGGGTGATTATCAGTGCATATGCACCTGGGCATGAGAAGAAAGATCATGAGAGGCAAGTGTTTTGGGAGCAGCTGAATGAGTGTGTTAGTGGTTTTGATGCACAAAACCGGGTTATAGTCATGGGTGATTTGAATGCAAAGGTGAGTAATGTGACAGTTGAGGGAATAATTGGTATACATGGAGTGTTCAGTGTTGTAAATGGAAATGGTGAAGAGCTTGTGGATTTATATGCTGAAAAAGGACTGGTGATTGGGAATACCTGGTTTAAAAAGCGAGATATACATAAGTATACGTATGTAAGTAGGAGAGATGGCCAGAGAGCGTTATTGGATTACGTGTTAATTGATAGACGCACGAAAGAGAGACTTTTGGATGTTAATGTGCTGAGAGGTGCAACTGGAGGGATGTCTGAACATTATCTTGTGGAGGCGAAGGTGAAGATTTGTGGGGGTTTTCAGAAAAGAAGAGAGAATGTTGGGGTGAAGAGAGTGGTGAGAGTAAGTGAGCTTGGGAAGGAGACTTGTGTGAGGAAGTACCAGGAGAGACTGAGTACAGAATGGAAAAAGGTGAGAACAAAGGAGGTAAGGGGAGTGGGGGAGGAATGGGATGTATTTAGGGAAGCAGTGATGGCTTGCGCAAAAGATGCTTGTGGCATGAGAAGCGTGGGAGGTGGGTTGATTAGAAAAGGTAGTGAGTGGTGGGATGAAGAAGTAAGATTATTAGTGAAAGAGAAGAGAGAGGCATTTGAACGATTTTTGCAGGGAAAAAATGCAAATGAGTGGGAGAGATATAAAAGAAAGAGGCAGGTCAAGAGAAAGGTGCAAGAGGTGAAAAAGAGGGGGAAATGAGAGTTGGGGTGAGAGAGTATCATTAAATTTCAGGGAAAATAAAAAGATGTTCTGGAAGGAGGTAAATAAAGTGCGTAAGACAAGGGAGCAAATGGGAACTTCAGTGAAGGGGGCTAATGGGGAGGTGATAACAAGTAGTGGTGATGTGAGAAGGAGATGGAGTGAGTATTTTGAAGGTTTGTTGAATGTTTTTGATGATAGAGTGGCATATATAGGGTGTTTTGGTCGAGGTGGTGTGCAAAGTGAAAGGGTTAGGGAAAATGATTTGGTAAAGAGAGAAGAGGTAGTAAAAGCTTTACGGAAGATGAAAGCCGGCAAAGCAGCAGGCTTGGATGGTATTGCAGAGTAATTTATTAAAAAAGGGGGTGACTGTATTGTTGACTGGTTGGTAAGGTTATTTAATGTATGTGTGATTCATGGTGAGGTGCCTGAGGATTGGCGGAATGCGTGCATAGTGCCATTGTACAAAGGCAAAGGGGATAAGAGTGAGTGCTCAAATTACAGAGGTATAAGTTTGTTGAGTATTCCTGGTAAATTATATGGGAGGGTATTGATTGAGAGGGTGAAGGCTTGTACAGAGCATCAGATTGGGGAAGAGCAGTGTGGTTTCAGAAGTGGTAGAGGATGTGTGGATCAGGTGTTTGCTTTGAGGAATGTATGTGAGAAATACTTAGAAAAACAAATGGATTTGTATGTAGCATTTATGGATCTGGAGAAGGCATATGATAGAGTTGATAGAGATGCTCTGTGGAAGGTATTAAGAATATTTATATTGGTGTGGAAGGCAAGTTGTTAGAAGCAGTAAAAGTTTTTATCGAGGATGTAAGTCATGTGTACGTGTAGGAAGAGAGGAAAGTGATTGGTTCTCAGTGAATGTAGGTTTGCGAAAGGGGTGTGTGATGTCTCCATGGTTGTTTAATTTGTTTACGGATGGGGTTGTTAGGGAGGTGAATGCAAGAGTTTTGGAAAGAGGGGCAAGTATGAAGTCTGTTGTGGATGAGAGAGCTTGGGAAGTGAGTCAGTTGTTGTTCGCTGATGATACAGCGCTGGTGGATGATTCATGTAAGAAACTGCAGAAGCTGGTGACTGAGTCTGGTAAAGTGTGTGAAAGAAGAAAGTTAAGCGTAAATGTGAATAAGAGCAAGGTTATTAAGTACATTAGGGTTGAGGGTCAAGTCAATTGGGAGGTAAGTTTGAATAGAGAAAAACTGGAGGAAGTAAAGTGTTTTAGATATCTGGGAGTGGATCTGGCAGCGGATGGAACCATGGAAGCGGAAGTGAATCATAGGGTGGGGGAGGGGGCGAAAATTCTTGGAGCCTTGAAGAATGTGTGGAAGTCGAGAACATTATCTCGGAAAGCAAAAATGGGTATGTTTGAAGGAATAGTGGTTCCAACAATGTTGTATGGCTGCGAGGCGTGGGCTATGGATAGAGTTGTGCGCAGGAGGGTGGATGTACTGGAAATGAGATGTTTGAGGACAATATGTGGTGTGAGGTGGTTTGATCGAGTAAGTAATGTTAGGGTGAGAGAGATGTGTGGAAATAAAAAGAGTGTGGTTGAGAGAGCAGAAGAGGGTGTCTTGAAATGGTTTGGTCACATGGAGAGAATGAGTGAGGAAAGATTGACCAAGAGGATATATGTGTCGGAGATGGGGGGAACGAGGAGAAGTGGGAGACCAAATTGGAGGTGGAAAGATGGAGTGAAAAAGATTTTGAGTGATCGGGGCCTGAACATGCAGGAGGGTGAAAGGCGGGCAAGGAATAGAGTGAATTGGAACGATGTGGTATACCGGGGTCTGCGTGCTGTCAATGGATTAAACCAGGGCATGTGAAGCGTCTGGGGTAAACCATGGAAAGTGTGTTGGGCCTGGCTGTGGAAAGGGAGCTGTGGTTTCGGTGCATTATTACATGGCAGCTAGAGACTGAGTGTGAACGAATGGGGCCTTTGGTGTCTTTCCTAGCGCTACCTCGCACACGTGAGGGGGAGGGGGTTGTTATTCCATGTGTGGCGAGGTGGCGATAGGAATGAATAAAAGCAGACAGTATGAATTACGTACATGTGTATATATGTATATGTCTGGATGTATATATATATATATATATATATATATATATATATATATATATATATATATATATATATATATATATATATATATATATGTGTGTACATTGAGATGTATAGGTATGTATATTTGCGTGTGTGGACGTGTATGTATATACATGTGTATGTGGGCGGGTTGGGCCATTCTTTCGTCTGTTTCCTTGCGCTACCTCGCTAACGCGGGAGACAGCGACAAAGTAAAATAAAATATAATAATATGATATAATATATTTATATATATATATATGTATGTATATATATATATATATATATATATATATATATATATATATATATATATATATATATATATATATATATATATATATATATATATATATATATATATATATATATATAAATTTTAGGGAGAATAAAAAGATGTTCTGGAAGGAGGTAAATAGGGTGCGTAAGACAAGGGAGCAAATGGGAACTTCAGTGAAGGGCGTAAATGGGGAGGTGATAACAAGTAGTGGTGATGTGAGAAGGAGATGGAATGAGTATTTTGAAGGTTTGTTGAATGTGTCTGATGACAGAGTGGCAGATATAGGGTGTTTGGGTCGAGGTGGTGTGCAAAGTGAGAGGGTTAGGGAAAATGATTTGGTAAACAGAGAAGAGGTAGTAAAAGCTTTGCGGAAGATGAAAGCCGGCAAGGCAGCAGGTTTGGATGGTATTGCAGTGGAATTTATTAAAAAAGGGGGTGACTGTATTGTTGACTGGTTGGTAAGGTTATTTAATGTATGTATGACTCATGGTGAGGTGCCTGAGGAGTGGCGGAATGCGTGCATAGTGCCATTGTACAAAGGCAAAGGGGATAAGAGTGAGTGCTCAAATTACAGAGGTATAAGTTTGTTGAGTATTCCTGGTAAATTATATGGGAGGGTATTGATTGAGAGGGTGAAGGCATGTACAGAGCATCAGATTGGGGAAGAGCAGTGTGGTTTCAGAAGTGGTAGAGGATGTGTGGATCAGGTGTTTGCTTTGAAGAATGTATGTGAGAAATACTTAGAAAAGCAAATGGATTTGTATGTAGCATTTATGGATCTGGAGAAGGCATATGATAGAGTTGATAGAGATGCTCTGTGGAAGGTATTAAGAATATATGGTGTGGGAGGCAAGTTGTTAGAAGCAGTGAAAAGTTTTTATCGAGGATGTAAGGCATGTGTACGTGTAGGAAGAGAGGAAAGTGATTGGTTCTCAGTGAATGTAGGTTTGCGGCAGGGGTGTGTGATGTCTCCATGGTTGTTTAATTTGTTTATGGATGGGGTTGTTAGGGAGGTAAATGCAAGAGTCTTGGAAAGAGGGGCAAGTATGAAGTCTGTTGGGGATGAAAGAGCTTGGGAAGTGAGTCAGTTGTTGTTCGCTGATGATACAGCGCTGGTGGCGGATTCATGTGAGAAACTGCAGAAGCTGGTGACGGAGTTTGGTAAAGTGTGTGGAAGAAGAAAGTTAAGAGTAAATGTGAATAAGAGCAAGGTTATTAGGTACAGTAGGGTTGAGGGTCAAGTCAATTGGGAGGTGAGTTTGAATGGAGAAAAACTGGAGGCAGTGAAGTGTTTTAGATATCTGGGAGTGGATCTGTCAGCGGATGGAACCATGGAAGCGGAAGTGGATCATAGGGTGGGGGAGGGGGCGAAAATTTTGGGAGCCTTGAAAAATGTGTGGAAGTCGAGAACATTATCCCGGAAAGCAAAAATGGGTATGTTTGAAGGAATAGTGGTTCCAACAATGTTGTATGGTTGCGAAGCGTGGGCTATGGATAGAGTTGTTCGCAGGAGGATGGATGTGCTGGAAATGAGATGTTTGAGGACAATGTGTGGTGTGAGGTGGTTTGATCGAGTAAGTAACGTAAGGGTAAGAGAGATGTGTGGAAATAAAAAGAGCGTGGTTGAGAGAGCAGAAGAGGGTGTTTTGAAATGGTTTGGGCACATGGAGAGAATGAGTGAGGAAAGATTGACCAAGAGGATATATGTGTCGGAGGTGGAGGGAACGAGGAGAAGAGGGAGACCAAATTGGAGGTGGAAAGATGGAGTGAAAAGGATTTTGTGTGATCGGGGCCTGAACATGCAGGAGGGTGAAAGGAGGGCAAGGAATAGAGTGAATTGGAGCGATGTGGTATACCGGGGTTGACGTGCTGTCAGTGTATTGAATCAAGGCATGTGAAGCGTCCGGGGTAAACCATGGAAAGCTGTGTAGGTATGTATATTTGCGTGTGTGGACGTGTGTATGTACATGTGTATGGGGGGGTTGGGCCATTTCTTTCGTCTGTTTCCTTGCGCTACCTCGCAAATGCGGGAGACAGCGACGAGGTATAAAAAAAAAAGAAAAAAAAAAATATATATATATATATATAAATATATATATATATATATATATATATATATATATATATATATATATATATATATATATATATATATATATATATATATATATATATATATATATATATATATATATATATATATATATATATATATATATATATATATATTATCCCTGGGGATAGGGGAGAAAGAATACTTCCCACGTATTCCCTGCGTGTCGTAGAAGGCGACTAAAAGGGGAGGGAGCGGGTGGCTGGAAATCCTCCCCTCTCGTTTTTTTTAATTCTCCAAAAGAAGGAACAGAGAAGGGGGTCAGGTGAGGATATTTCCTCAAAGGCCCAGTCTTCTGTTCTTAACGCTAAATATATATATATATATATATATATATATATATATATATATATATATATATATATATATATATATATATATATATATATATATATATATATTCCATTTATTTATTATCATCTCATTTTCCTTTGTCGCTGTCTCCCGCGTTAGCGAGGTAGCGCAAGGAAGCAGACGAAAGAATGGCCCAACCCACCCACATACACATGTATATATCTACACATCCACACACGCAAATATACATACCTATACATTTCAATGTATACATATATATACACACACAGACATATACATATATACACATGTACATAATACATACTGTCTGCCTTTATTCATTCCCGTCGCCACCCCGCCACACATGAAATACCTACCCCCTACCCCTCTCATGGGCGCGAGGTAGCGCTAGGAAGACACCAAAGGCCATATTCGTTCACACATTCGTACCATATCGTTCCAATTCACTCTGTTCATTGCAAGCCTTTCACCCTCGTGCATGTTAAGGCCCCGATCACTCAAAATCTTTTTCACTCCTTCTTTCCACCTCCAATTTGGTCTCCCACTTCTCCTCGTTCCCTCCACCTCCGACACATATATCCTCTTGGTCAATCTTTCCTCACTCATTCTCTCCATGTGACCAAACCATTTCAAAACACCCTCTTCTGCTCTCTCAACCACACTCTTTTTATTTCCACACATCTCTCTTACCCTTACATTACTTAATCGATCAAACCCCCTCACACCACATACAGTTCTCAAACATCTCATTTCCAGCACATTCACCATCCTGCGCACAACTCTATCCATAGCCCACGCCTCGCAACCATACAACATTGCTGGAACCACTATTCCTTCAAACATACCCATTTTTGCTTTCCGAGATAATGTTCTCGACTTCCAAACATTCTTCAAGGCTCCAAGAATTTTCGCCCCCTCCCCCACCCTATGATTCACTTCCGCTTCCATGGTTCCATCCGCTGCCAGATCCACTCCCAGATATCTAAAACACTTTACTTCTTCCAGTTTTTCTCCATTTAACCTTACCTCCCAATTACCTTGACCCTCAACCCTACTGTACCTAATAACCTTTGATCTTATTCACATTTACTCTTAACTTTCTTCTTTCACACACTTTACCAAACTCAGTCACCACCTTGTGCAGTTTCTTACATGAATCATCCACCAGCGCTGTATCATCAGCGAACAACAACTGACTCACTTCCCAAGCTCTCTCATCCATAACAGACTGCATACTTGCCCCTCTTTCCAAAACTCTTGCATTCACCTCCCTAACAACCCCATCCATAAACAAATTAAACAACCATGGAGACATCACACACCCCTGCCGCAAACCTACACTCACTTAGAACCAATCACTTTCCTCTCTTCCTACACGTACACATGCCTTACATCCTCGATAAAAACTTTTCACTGCTTCTAACAACTTGCCTCCCACTCCATATATTCTTAAAACCTTCCACAGAGCATCTCTTTCAACTCTATCATGTGCCTTCTCCAGATCCATAAATGCTACATACAAATCCATTTGTTTTTCTAAGTATTTCTCACATACATTCTTCAAAGCAAACACCTGATCCACACATCCTCTACCACTTCTGAAACCACACTGCTCTTCCCCAATCTGATGCTTTGTACATGCCTTCACCCTCTCAGTCAATACCCTCCCATATAATTTTCCAGGAATACTCAACAAACTTATACATCTGTAATTTGAACCTCACTCTTATCCCCTCTGCCTTTGTACAACAGCACTATGCAAGCATTCCGCCAATCCTCAGGCACCTCACCATGAGTCATACATACATTAAATAACCTTATCAACCAGTCAACAATACAGTCACCCCCTTTTGTAATAAATTCCACTGCAATACCATCCAAACCTGCTGCGTTGCCGGCTTTCATCTTCCGTAAAGCTTTTACTACATCTTCTCTATTTACCAAATCATTTTCCCTAACCCTCTCACTTTGCACACCACCTCGACCAAAACACCCTATATCTGCCACTCTATCATCAAACACATTCAACAAACCTTCAAAATACTCACTCCATCTCCTTCTCACATCACCACTACTTGTTATCATCTCCCCATTTGCCTCCTTCAGTGAAGTTCCCATTTGCTCCCTTGTCTTACGCACTTTATTTACCTCCTTCCAAAACATCTTTTTATTCTCCTTGAAATTTAATGATACTCTCTCACCCCAACTCTCATTTCCCCTCTTTTTCACCTCTTGCACCTTTCTCTTGACCTCCTGCCTCTTTCTTTTATACCTCTCCCACTCATTTGCATTTTTTCCCTGCAAAAATCGTACAAATGCCTCTCTCTTCTCTTTCACTAATAATCTCACTTCTTCATCCCACCACTCACTACCTTTTCTAATCAACCGACCTCCCACGCTTCTCATGCCAGAAGCATTTTTTGCGAAAGCCATCACTGCTTCCCCAAATACATCCCATTCCTCCCCCACTCCCCTTACCTCCTTTGTTCTCACCTTTTTCCATTTTGTACTCTGTCTCTCCAGGTGCTTCCTCACACAAGTCTCCTTCCCAAACTCACTTACTCTCACCACTCTCTTTACCCCAACATTCTCTCTTCTTTTCTGAATACCCCCACAAATCTTCACCTTCGCCTCCACAAGATAATGATCAGACATCCCTCCAGTTGCACCTCTCAGCACATTAACATCCAAAAGTCTCTCTTTCGTGCGTCTATCAATTAACACGTAATCCAATAACGCTCTGTGGCCATCTCTCCTACTTACATACGTATACTTATGTATATCTCTCTTTTTAAACCAGGTATTCCCAATCACCAGTCCCTTTTCAGCACATAAATCTACAAGCTCTTCACCATTTCCATTTACAACACTGAACACTCCATGTATACCAATTATTCCCTCAACTGTCACATTACTCACCTTTGCATTCAAATCACCCATCACTATAACCCGGTCTCGTGCATCAAAACCACTAACACACTCATTCAGCTGCTCCCAAAACACTTGCCTCTCATGATCTTTCTTCTCATGCCTAGGTGCATATGCACCAATAATCACCCATCTCTCTCCATCAACTTTCAGTTTTACCCATATCAATCTAGAATTTACTTTCTTGCACTCTATCACATACTTCCACAACTCCTGATTCAGGAGTAGTGCCACTCCTTCCCTTGCTCTTGTCCTCTCACTAACCCCTGACTTTACTCCCAAGACATTCATAAACCACTCTTCCCCTTTACCCTTGAGCTTCGTTTCACTGAGAGCCAAAACATCCAGGTTCCTTTCCTCAAACATACTAACTATCTCTCCTTTTTTCTCATCTTGGTTACATCCACACACATTTAGACACCCCAATCTGAGCCTTCGAGGAGGATGAGCACTCCTCGCGTGACTCCTTCTTCTGTTTCCCCTTTTAGAAAGTTAAAATACAAGGAGGGGAGGGTTTTTAGCCCCCGCTCCAGTCCCATCTAGTCGCCTTCTACGACACGTAAGGAATGCGTGGGAAGTATTCTTTCTCCCCTATCCCCAGGGATAATATATATATATATATATATATATATATATATATATATATATATATATATATATATATATATATATATATATATATATATATATATATATATATATATATATATATATGGGGGAGGGTGTGAAAATCCTGGGAGCATTGAAGAATGTGTGGAAGTCGAGAACATTATCTCGGAAAGCAAAAATGGGTATGTTTGAAGGAATAGTGGTTCCAACAATGTTGTATGGTTGCGAGGCGTGGGCTATGGATAGAGTTGTGCGCATGAGGGTGAATGTGCTGGAAATGAGATGTTTGAGGACAATGTGTGGTGTGAGGTGGTTTGATCGAGTAAGTAATGTAAGGGTAAGAGAGATGTGTGGAAATAAAAAGAGCTTGGTTGAGAGAGCAGAAGAGGGTGTTTTGAAATGGTTTGGGCACATGGAGAGAATGAGTGAGGAAAGATTGACCGAGAGGATATATGTGTCGGAGGTGGAGGGAATGAGGAGAAGTGGGAGTCCAAATTGGAGGTGGAAAGATGAAGTGAAAAAGATTTTGAGTGATCGGGGCCTGTACATGCAGGAGGGTGAAAGGCGGGCAAGGAATAGAGTGAATTGGATAGATGTGGTATACCGGGGTTGACGTGCTGTCATTGGATTGAATCAGGGCATATGAAGCGTCTGGGGTAAACCATGGAAAGTTGTGTGGGGCCTGGATGTGGAAAGGGAGCTGTGGTTTCGGGCATTATTGCATGACAGCTGGAGACTGAGTGTGAACAAATAGGGCCTTTGTTATCTTCTCCTAGCGCTACCTCGCACACATGAGGGTGGAGGGGGATGGTATTTCATGTGTGGCGAGGTGGCGATGGGAGTAAATGGGGGCAGACAGTGTGAATTGTGTGCATGGGTATATATGTATGTGTCTGTGTGTGTATATATATGTGTACATTGAGATGTATAGGTATGTATATTTGCGTGTGTGGACGTTTGTTTATATACATGTGTATGGGGGTGGGTTGGGCCATTTCTTTCGTCTGTTTCCTTGCGCTACCTCGCAAATGCGGGGGAGACAGCGACAAAGCAAAATAAATAAATAAATAAATAAATTAATAAATAAATATATATATATATATATATATATATATATATATATATATATATATATATATATATATATATATATATATATATATATATATTATCCCTGGGGATAGGGGAGAAAGAATACTTCCCACGTATTCCCTGCGTGTCGTAGAAGGCGACTAAAAGGGGAGGGAGCGGGGGGCTGGAAATCCTCCCCTCTTGTTTTTTTATTTTCTTTTTTAATTTTCCAAAAGAAGGAACAGAGAAGGGGGCCAGGAGAGGATATTCCCTCAGAGGCCCAATCCTTTGTTCTTAACGCTACCTTGCTAACGCGGGAAATGGCGAATAGTTTGAAAAAAAAAAAATATATATATATATATATATATATATATATATATATATATATATATATATATATATATATATATATATATATATATATATATATATACATATATGTATTATGTTCATTCATTATACTTTGTCGCTGTTTCCTGCGTCAGCGAGGTAGCGTAAGGAAACATGCGAGAGAATGGCCCAACCCAACCACATACACATGTATATACATGCATATCCACTCACGCACATAGACATACCTATACATTTCAACGTATACATATACATACATACACAGACGTATACATGTACATACACAGACGTATACATATATACACAAGTACATAATTCATTCGTGCTGCCTTTATTCATTCTCGTCGCCTCCCCGCCACACATGAAATGACAACTCCTTCCCCCCGCATGTGCGCGAGGTAGCACTTGGGAAAGACAACAAAGGTCACATTCCTTCACACACTCTCTAGCTATCATGTATAATGCACCGAAACCACATCTCCCTTTCCACATCCAGGCCCCACAAAACTTTTCATGGTTTACCCAAGGTGGTTCACATGCCCTGTTTCAATCCATTGACAGCACGTCAACCCCAGTATACCACATCGTTCCAATTCACTCTACTCCTTGCAAGCCTTTCACCCTCCTGCATGTTCAGGCCCCGATCGCTAAAAATCTTTTTCAATCCATCTTTCCACCTCCAAATTGGTCTCCCACTTCTTCTCCTTCCCTCCACCTCTGACACATATATTCTCTTGGTCAATCTTTCCTCACTCATTCTCTCCATGTGACCAAACCATTTCAAGACACCCTCCTCTGCTCTCTCAACCACACTCTTTTTATTACCACACATCTCTTACCCTTTCATGGCTAACTCCATCAAACCACTTCACACCACATATTGTCCTGAAACTTCTCGTTTCCAACACATCCACCCTACTCCGCACAACTCTATCTATAACCCACGCCTCGCAACCATATAACACTGTTGGAACCACTATTCCTTGAAACATACCCATTTTTGTTTTCTTAGATAATGTTCTCGCCTTCCACACATTTTTCAACGCTTTCGGAACTTTCGCCGCCTCCCCCACCCTGTGACTCACTTCCGCTTCCATGGTTCCATCCGCTGCCAAATTCACTTCCAGATATCTAAAACACTTCACTTCCTCCAGTTTTTCTCCATCAAACTTATCTCCCTATTGACTTGTCCCTCAACCTTACTGTACCTAATAACCTTCACTCTCAACTTTCTTCTTTCACACACTTTAACAAACTCAGTCACCAGCTTCAGCAATTTCGTACACGAATCAGCCACCAACGCTGTATCATCAACGAACAACAACTGACTCACTTCCCAAGCTCTCTCATCCACAACAGACTGCATACTTGCCCCTCTTTCCAAAACTCTTGCATTCATCTCCCTAACAACCCCATCCATGAACAAATTAAACAACCATTAAGACATCACGCACCCCTCCCGCAAACCGACATTCACTGAGAACCAATCACTTTCCTCTCTTCCTACTCGTACACATTCCTTACATCTTCGATAAAAATTTTTCACTGCTTCTAACAACTTGCCTCCCACACCATATATTCTTAATACCTCCCACAGAGCATCTCTAACAACTCTGTCATATGCTTTCTCCAGATCCGTAAATGCTACATACAAATTCATTTGTTTTTCTAAGTATTTTTTACATACATTCTTCAAAACAAACACCTGATCCACACATTCTCTACCACTTCTGAAACCACACTGCTCTTCCCCAATCTGATGCTCTGTACATGCCTTCACCCTCTCAATCAATACCCTCCCATATAAAATCCCAGGAATACTAAACAAACTTATACCTCTGTAATTTGAGCACTTACTTTTATCCCCTTTGCCTTTGTACAAATCCTCTGGCACCTCACCATGAGTCATACATACATTGAATATCCTTTCCAAACCAGTCAACAACAGGTCATCCCGTTTTTAATGAATTCTACTGCAATACCATCCAAACCCGCTACCTTGTCATCTTCCGCAAAGCTTTTACTACCTCTTCTCTGTTTACCAAATCATTTCCCTAAGCCTCTCACTTTGCACACCACCTCGACCAAAACACCCTATATCTGCCACTCTATCATCAAACACATTCAACAAACCTTCAAAATACTCACTCCATCTTCTCACATCACCACTACTTGTTATCACCTCTCCATTCGCCCACTTCACCGATGTTCCCATTTGTTCTCTTGTCTTACGCACTTTATTTACCTCCTTCCAAAACATCTTTTTATTCTTCCTAAAATTTAATGATACTCTCTCAACCCAACTCTCATTTGCTCTCTTATTCTTTCATCATACTTAATAGCAGTCTCCCGCGTCAGCGAGGTAGCACAAGGAAACAGCGAGGAATGGCCCAACCCAGCTACATACGCATGTATATATATAAACGCCCATACACGCGCACATACATACATATACATTTCGCTGTATACTTACATATACAAAAACAGACATAATCATGTATACATATGTGCCTCTCTCTCCAAAACTTGCTACCTTCTTCCATTTCGTCGCCACCTCGCCACACACGAAATAGCATTCCCCTTCGTCTGTCTGTCTGTCTGTCTGTCTGTCTCTCTCTCTCTCTCTCTCTCTCTCTCTCTCTCTCTCTCTCTCTCTCTCTCTCTCTCTCCTCTCCAGCGACGTAGCGCCAGAAACAGACAAAAGGTCCACATTCTTTCGCACTCAGTCTCTAGCTGTCATGTGTAATGCACAGAAATCACAGCTCCCTTTCCAAAACCAGGCCTCACAGACCTTTCCATGGTTTACCCCAAACGCTACACATGCCCTGGTTCAGTCCGTTAACAGCACTTCGACCGCGGTATACCACATCATTCCAATTCCCTCTACTTCTTGCACTCATCTCACCCTCCTATATGTTTAGGCCCCGAACGCTCAAAATCTTTTTCACTCCATCCTTCCACCTCCAATGTGGTCTCTCGCTTTATCATCCCTCCACCTCTGACACATATATCCCTTTGTCAATCTTTCCTCACTCATTCTTTCTTTATGTCCAAAATATTTCAACATACCCCCTTCTGCTCTCTCAATCACAATCTTTTTATTTCCACACATCTCTCTTACCCTTTCATTACTTACTCGATCAAACCACCTCACACCATATGTTGTCCTCAAACTTTTCATTTCCAACACATTCACCCTCCTCCGCACAGCCCCATGCCTCGCAACCATACATTATATAAAGAGGAAGAGTGGTTTGGGAATGTCTTGGGAGTAAAATGAGGGGTTGGTGAGAGCACAAGAGCAAAGGAAGGACTAGCACTACTCCTGAAGCAGGAGTTGTGAGAGTGGATGGAGAGAGATGGGTGATTATTGGTGCCTATGCACCTGGTCATGAGAAGAAAGATCATGAGAGGCAATTGATTTGGGAGCAAGTGAGTGAGTGTGTTAGGCAGCTTTGATGCACGAGACCGGGTGATTTGAATGCAAAGGTGAGTAATATGACAGTTGAAGGTATGATTGGTGTACATGGGGTGTTCAGTGTTGTAAATGGAAATGGTGAGGAGCTTGTAGATTTGTGTGCTGAAAAAGGACTGGTAATTGGGTATACCTGGTTTAAAAAGGGAGATATACATAAGTATACGTATGACAGTAGGAGAGATGGCCAGTGAGCGTTATTGGATCATCTGTTAATTGATAGGTGTATGAAAGAGAGACTTTTAGATATTAATGTGCTGAGAGGAGTAACTGGAGGGATGTCTAATCATTATCTTGTCGAGGACGAAGGTGAAGATTTGTAGCGATTTTCAGAAAAGAAGAGAGAATGTTGGAGTGAAGAGAGTGGTGAGAGTAAGTGAGCTTGGAAAGGAGACTTTTGAGAGAAGGTAACGGGAGAGATTGAATGCAGAATGGAAAAAGGTGAGAACAAATGACGTAAGGGGAGTGGGGGAGGAATGGGATGCATTTAGTGAGCAGTGATGATTTGTGCAAAGATGCTTGTGGCATGAGAAAGGTGGGAGGTGGGAAGATCAGAAAGGGTAGTGAATGGTGGTATGAAGTAAGATTGCTGGTGAAAGAGAAGAGAAAGGCATTTGGACGATTTTTGCAGAGAAGTAGTGCGAATGACTGGGAGATGTATAAAAGAAAGAGGGAGAAGGTGAAGAGAAAGGTGAAAAAGAGGGCAAATGAGAGGTGGGGTGAGAGTATCATTAAATCTAGGGGGGATAGAAAGATGTTTTCGAAGGAAGTAAATAAAGTGCGTATGACAAGAGAACAAATGGGAACATCGGTGAAGGGGGCTGATGTGGAGGTGATAACAAGTAGTAGTGAAGTGAGAAGGAGATGGAGTCTTATGAAGGTCTGTTGAATGTGTGTAATGATAGAGTAGCAGGTATAGGGTGTTTTGGACGAGGTGGTGTGCGAAGTAAGAGGGTCAGGAAGAATGGCTCGCTAAACAGGGAAGAGGTAGTGAAAGCTTTGCGGAAGATGAAAACCGGCAAGGCAGAGGGTCCGGATGGTAATGCAGTGGAACACATAAAAAAGGGGGTGATTGTGTAGTTGTCTGGTTGGTAAGGATATTGAGTTTATACATGGTTCATGGTGAAGTGCCTAAGGATTGGCGGAATGCATGCATAGTGCCATTGTACAAAGGCCAAGGGGATAAAGGTGAGTCTTCAAATTACAAAGGTGTAAGTTTGTTGAGCATTCCTGGGAAATTATATGGGAGGGTATTAATTGAGACGGTCAAGGCATGTAAAGCGCATCAGATTGGGGAAGAGCAGTGTGGTTTCAGAAGTGGTAGATGTGCGGATCAGGTGTTTGATTTGAAGAATGTATGTGAGATACTTAGAAAAACAGATGAATTTGTATGTAGCATTTATGGATCTGGAGAAGGCATATGATAGAGTTGATAGAGATGCTTTGTGGAAGGCATTAAGAGTATATAGTGGGGGAAGTAAGTTGCTGGAAGCAGTGAAAAGTTTTTACAAAGGATGTAAGGCATTTGTACAATTAGGAAAAGAGGAAAGTGATTGGATCACATTGAAAGTCGGTTTGCAGCAGGGGTGCGTGATGTTTCCATGGTTGTTTATTCAGTTTATGGATGGGGTTGTTAGGGAGGTGAATGCAAGGGTTTTGGAGAGAGGCGCATGCATGCAGTCTGTTGTGGATGAGAGGACTAGGGAAGTGAGTCAGTTTTGATGATACACTAAGAAACTGCAATAATTGGTGACTGAGATTGGTAAAGTGTGCGAAAGAAGAAAGCTGAGAGTAAATGTGAATAAGAGCAAAGTTATTAGGTACAGTAGGGTTGAGGGAAAAGTTGATTGGGAGTTAAGTTTGAATGGAGAAAAACTGGAGGAAGTGAAGTGTTTCAGATATCTAGGAGTGGATCTGGCAGCGGATGGAACCATGGAAGCGGAGGTGAGTCATAGGGTAGGAGAGGGAGCGAAGGTTCTGGGAGTGTGGAAGAATGTGTGGAAGGCGAGAACGTTATCTCGGAGAGATAACGTTCTCGCCTTCCACAACAGATTGGATACTTGTCCCTCTCTCCAAAACTCTTGCATTCACCTCCCTAACAACCATATCCATAAACTGAATAAACAACCAAGTAAACATCACGCACCCCTGCCGCTAACCGACATTAGCTGGGAACCAATCACTTTCCTCTCTTCCTACTCGTACACATGCCTTACATCCTTTGTAAAAACTTTTCACTGCTTCTAGCAACTTACCTCCCTCACCATATACTCTTAATACTTTCCACAAGGCATCACTAACCACATTATCATATGCCTTCTCCAGATCCATAAATGCTACATACAAATCCATCTGTTTTTCAAAGTATTTCTCACATACATTCTGATCCACACATCCTCTACCACTTCTGAAACCACACTGCTCTTCCTAAATCTCATGGTCTCTACATGCCTTTACCTTCTCAATCAAAACCCATCCACATAATTTCCCAGGAATACTCAACAACATTATGCCTCTGTAAACTGAACACTCCCCTTTATCCTTTTTGTTTTTATACAATGGCACTATGCATGCAATCCGCCAATTCTCGGGACCTTCAATA
>NC_092252.1:22270634-22277302 GCF_036320965.1 Panulirus ornatus | reverse complement strand
TTATATTTCATTTTACTTTGTCGCTCTCTCCCGTGTTAGCGAGGTAGCGCAAGGAGACAGACGAAAGAATGGCCCAGCCCACCCACATACACATGTATATACATACACGTCCACAAATATACGTACCTACACATTTCAACGTATACATATATTTACACACACACAGACATATACATATATACACATGTACATAATTCATACCGTCTACCTTTAGTCACTCCCATCGCCACCTCGCCACACATGAAATAACAACCCCCTCCCCCCTCATGTATGCGAGGTAGCGCTAGGAAAAGACAACAAAGGCCCCATTCGTTCACACTCAGTCTCAAGCTGTCATGTACAATGCTCTGAAACCACAGCTCCCTTTCCACATCCAAGCCCCACAAAACTTTCCATGGTTTACCCCAGACACTTCACATGCTCTGGTTCAATCCATTGACAGCACGTCGACCCCGGTATACCACATCGATCCAATTCACTCTATTCCTTGCACGCCTTTCACCCCCCCCCCCCCCTCCCTGCATGTTCAGGCCCCGATCACTCAAAATCTTTTTCACTCCATTATTTCCACCTACAACTTTGCCTCCCACTTCTCCTCTTTATTTTCACCTCTGACACATATATCCTCTTTGTCAATCTTTCCTCACGCATTCTCTCCATGTAACCAAACCATTTGAAAACACACTCTTCTGCTCTCTCAACCACACTCTTTTTATTACCACACATCTCTCTTACCCTATTATCACTTACTCGATCAAACAACCTCACACCACATATTGTCCTCAAACATATCATTTCCAGCACATTTACCCTCCTGCGCACAACTCTATCTATAGCCCACGCCTCGCAACCATATAACATTGTTGGAACTACTGTTCCTTCAAACATACCCATTTTTGCTTTCTGAGATAGTGTTCTCGACTTCCGCACATTCTTCAACTCTCTCAGAACTTTCGCCCCCCCCCCCCCCCCCATGATTCACTTCCGCTTCCATGGTTCCATCTACTGCCAAATTCACTCTCTTATATCTAAAACACTTCACTTCCTCCAGTTTTTATCCATTCAGACTTACCTCCCAGTTGACTTGTCTCTCAACCCAACTGTACCCAATAACCTTGCTCTTATTCACATTTACTCTCAGCTTTCTTCTTTCACACACTTCACCAAACTCAGTCTCCAGCTTCTCCAGCTTCTCACCCGAATCAGCCACCAGCGCTGTATCATCAGCGAACAACAACTGACTCACTTACCAAGCTCTTTCATCCACAACAGACTGTATACTTGCCCCTCTTTCTAAAACTTTTGCAGTCACCTCCCTAACAACCCCATCCATAAACAAATTAAACAACCATGGAGACATTACACATCCCTGCCGGAAAACCAACATTCACTGAGAACCAATCACTTTCCTCTCTTCTTACACGTACACATGCCTTACATCCTCGATAAAAACTTTTCACTGCTTCTAACAACTTGCCTCCCACACCATATATTCTTAATACCTTCCACAGAGCATCTCTATCAGCTATATCATATGCCTTCTCTAGATCAATAAATGCTGCATACAAATCCATTTGCTTTTCTAAGTATTTCTCACATACATTCTTCAAAGCAAACACCTGATCCGCACATTCTCGACCACTTCTGAAACCACACTGCTCTTCCCCAATCTGATCCTCTGTACATGCCTTCACCCTCGCAATCAATACCCTCCCATATAATTTTCCAGGAATACTCAACAGACTTATACCTCTAATTTGATCACTCATTCCCATCCCCTTTGCCTTTGTACAATGGCATTATGCAAGCATTCCGCCAATCCTCAGGCACCTCACCGTGAGTCATACATACATTAAATAACCTTACCAACCACTCAACAATAGTAATCCCCTTTTTTTAATAATGCATTCCCGCTGCCTTGCCGGCTTTCATCTTCCGCAAAGCTTTTACTATCTCTTCTCTGTTTACCAAATCATTTTCCCTAACCCTCTCACTTTGCATACCACCTCGACCAAAACACCCTATATCTGCCACTCTATCATCAAACACATTCAACAAACCTTCAAAATACTCACTCCATCTCCTTCTCACATCACCACTACTTGTTATCACCTCTCCATTAGCCCCCTTCACTGAAGTTCCCATTTGTTCCCTTGTCTTATGCACTTTATTTACCTCCTTCCAAAACATCTTTTTATTCTCCCTAAAATTTAATGATACTCTCTCACCTCAACTCTCATTTGCCCTCTTTTTCACCTCTTGCACCTTTCACTTGACCTCCTGCCTCTTTCTTTTATACATCTCCCACTCATTTGCATTATTTCCTTTCAAAAATCTTCCAAATTCCTCTCTCTTCTCTTTCACTAATAATCTTACTTCTTCATCCCACCACTCACTACCCTTTCTAATCTGACCACCTCCTACGCCTCTCATGCCACAAGCATCTTTTGCGCAAGCCATCACTGCTTCCCTAAATACATCCCATTCCTTCCCCACTCCCCTTACCTCCTTTGTTCTCACCTTTTTCCATTCTGTACTCAGTTTCTCCTGTTACTTCCTCACACAAAGTCTCCTTCCCAAGCTCACTTGCTCTCACCACTCTCTTCATCCCAACATCCTCTCTTCTTTTCTGAAAACCTCTACAAATCTTCGCCTTCGCCTCTACAAGAAAATGATCAGACATCCCCACCAGTTGTACCTCTCAGCACACTTACATCCAAAAGCCTCTCTTTCGCGCGCCTATCAATTAAGACATAACCCAATAACGCTCTCTGGCCATCTCTCATACTTACATAAGTATACTTATGTATATCTCGCTTTTTAAACCAGGTATTCCCAAACGCCAGTCCTTTTTCAGCACATAAATCTACAAACTCTTTTCCATTTACATTTACAACACTGAACACCCCATGTAAACCAATTATTCCCTCAACTGCCAAATTACTCACCTTTGCATTCAAATCATCCATCACTATAACCCGGTCTCGTGCGTCAAACTACCAATACACTCACTCTGCTGCTCCCACAACACTTGCCTCTCATGATCTTTCTTCTCATGCTCAGGTGCATATGCACCAATAATCACCCATCTCTCTCCATCCACTTTCAGGTTTACCCTTATCAATCTAGAGATGGAGAGAGTATTTTGATGGTTTGTTGAATGTGTTTGATGATAGAGTGGCAGATATAGGGTGTTTTGGTCGAGGTGGGGTGCAGAGTGAGAGGGTTAGGGAGAATGATGTGGTAAACAGAGAAGAGTTAGTAAATGCTTTGCGGAAGATGAAAGCCGGCAAGGCAGCGGGTTTGGATGGTATTGCAGTGGAATTTATTGAAAAAGGGGGTGACTGTATTGTTGACGTGTTGGTAAGGCTTATTCAACGTATGTATGACTCATGGTGAGGTGCCTGAGGATTAAAGGAATGCTCGCAGAGTGCCATTGTAAAAAGGCAAAGGGGATAAAAGTGAGTGCTCAAATTACAGAGGTATAAGTTTGTTGAGTATTCCTGGTAAATTATATGGGAGGGTTTGGATTGAGAGGGTGAAGGCATGTACAGAGCATCAGACTGGGGAAGAGCGGTGTGGTTTCAGAAGTGGTAGAGGATGTGTGGATCAGGTGTTTGCTTTGAAGAATGTATATGAGAAATACTTAGAAAAGCAAATGGATTTGTATGTATCAATTATGGATCTGGAGAAGGCATATGATAGAGTTGAGAGATACTCTGTGGAAGGTATTAAGAATATATGGTGTGGGGTGAAAGTTGTTAAAAGTAGTGAAAAGTTTTGATCGAGGATGTTAGGCATGTGTACGTGTAGGAAGAGAGGAAAATTATTGGTTCTCAGTTGGATTGCGGCAGGGGTGTGTGATTCCTCCACGGTTGCTTAATTTGTTTCTGGATGGGGTTGTCAGGGAGGTGAATGCAAGCGTTTCGGAAAGAGGGGCGAGTATGGAGTCTTGTGGATAAAAGAGCTTGGGAAGTGAGTAAATTCTTGTTCGCTGATGATACAACGCTGGTGGCTAATTCGTGTGAGAAACTGCATAACCTGGTGACTGAGTTTGGTAAAGTGTGTGAAAGAAGAAAGCTGAGAGTAAATGTGAATAAGAGCAAGGTGATTGGGTACAGTAGGGTTGAGGGACAAGTCAACTTGGAGGTAAGTTTGAATGGAGAAAAGCTGGAGGAAGTGAAGTGTTTTAGATATCTGGGAGTGGACTTGGCAGTAGATGGAACCATGGAAGCGGAAGTGAATCATAGGGTGGGGGAGGGGGCGAAATTTCTGGAAGCGTTGAAGAATGTGTGGAAGTCGAGATCATTATCTCGGAAAGCAAAAATGGGTATGTTTGAAGGAATAGTGGTTCCAACAATGTTATATGGTTGCGAGGCGTGGGCTATGGATAGAGTTGTGCGCAGGAGGATGGATGTGCTGGAAATGAGGTGTTTGAGGACAATGTGGTGTGAGGTGGTCTGATCAAGTAAGTATAAATAGGGTAAGAGAGATGTGTATTAATAAAAAGAGTGTGGTTGAGAGAGCAGATGAGGGTGTTTTGAAATGGTTTGGTCACTTGAAGAGAATGAGTGAGGAAAGATTGACCAAGAGGATATATGTGTCAGAGGTGGAGGGAACGAGGAGAAGTGGGGGACCAAAGTGGAAGTGGAAAAATGGAGTGAAAAAGACTTTGAGTGATCGGGGCCTTAACATGCAGGAGGGTGAAAGGCGTGCACGGAATTGAGTGAATTGGAACGATGTGGTTTCCCGGGGTCGGCGTGCTGTCAATGGATTGAACCAGGGCGTGTGAAGCGTCTGGGGTAAACCATGGAAAGTTCTGTGGGGCCTGGATGTGGAAAGGGAGCTGTGGTTTCAGTGCATTATACATGACAGCTAGAGACTGAGTGTGAACGAATGCGGCCTTTGTTGTCGTTTCCTAGCGCTACCTCGGGCACATGCAGGGGGAGGGAGTTGTTATTTCATGTGTGGCGGGGTGGTGATGGAAATGAATAAAGGCAGACAGTATGAATTATGTACATGTGTATATATGTATATGGCTGTGTGTGTATATATATATGTATACGTTGAGATGTATAGGTATGTATATTTGCGTGTGTAGACGTGTACGTATATACATGTGTATGTGGGTGGGTTGGGCCATTCTTTCGTCTGTTTCCTTGCGCTACTCGCTAACGCGGGAGACAGCGACAAAGCAAAATAAATAAATAAATAAATGTATATCAGATTGGGGAAGAGCAGTGTGGTTTCAGAGGTGGATCAGGTGTTAGGTTTTCAGAATGTATCTGAGAAATACTTTGGAAAACAGATGGATTTGTTTGTAGTATTTATGGATCTGGAAAAGGCATATCATAGGGTGGATAGAGAAGCTCTGTTGAAGGTATTAAGAGTATATGGTGTGGGTGGTAACTTGCTAGAAGCAGTGAAAAGTTTTTACCAAGAAATGTGAGGTATTTACACGAGATGGAAGATAGGAAAGTGATTGGTTCCCAGTGAATGTAGGTTTGCGGTAGGTGTGTGTGATGTCATGATGGTTGTTTAATTTATTGATGAATGGGGTGGTTAGGGAGGTGAATGCAAGAGTTTTGGAGAGAGGGGCAAGTATGCAGTCTGCTGAGGATGAGAGGGCTTGGGAAGTGAGTCAGCTGTTGTTCGCTGATGATACAGCGCATATGGCTGATTCAGGGAAGAAACTGAAAACGTTGTTGACTGAGTTTGGAAACGTTTGTGAATCAGAGCAAGGTTATTTGGTGCAGTAATGATGAGGGACAAGTTAATTGGGAGGAATCTTTGAATGGAAGACAAATGGAGGAAGTGAAGTGCTTTAGATATCTGAGAGTGGATTTATCAGCTGATGGAACCATGAAAACGGAAGTGATTCACAGGGTGGGGGAGGGAGCGAAGGTTCTGGGAGCGTTGAAGAATGTGTAAAAGGCGAGATCGTTATCTCGGAGAGCAAAAATGGGTATGTTTGAAGTAATAGTGGTTCCAACAATTTCGTGTGGTTGCGAGGCATGGGCTATCGATAGGGTTGTGCAAAGTAAGGTGAATGTGTTGGAAATCAAAAGTTTCAGGACAATATATGGTGGGAGGTAGTTTGATGGAGTAAGTTATGAAAGGGTAAGAGAGATGTTTGGTAATAAAAAGAGCGTGGTTGAGAGAGCAAAAGAGGGTGTGTTGAAATGATTTGGACGCATGGAGAGAATGAGTAAGGAAAGATTGACAAATAAGATATATGTGTCAGAGGTTAAAGCAAGAAGGAGAAGCGCCAGACCAGATTGGAAGAGGAAGGATGAAGTGAAAGAGATTTTGAGCGATCGAGGCCTGAACATACAGGAGGGTGAAAGGCGTGCAGGGAACAGAGTGAATTGAAACGATGTGGTATACCGGGTTCGACATTCTGTCATTGGATTGAACTAGGGCATGTGAAGCGTTTGAGTGTAAACCATGTAAAGGTCTGTGGGGGCCTGGATGTGGAAGGAGAGCTGTGGTTGCAGTACATTACACATGACAGCTAGAGACTGAGTGTGAACTAATGTGACATTTTTGTCTGTTCCTGTCGCTGACTTGATGTAGGAGGGGGGGAATGGTATTTCGTGTGTGGCAGGGTGGCGATTGGATTGGATGAAAGCAGCAAGTATGGATATGTACATGCATATATGTGTATA
>NC_092252.1:22172843-22270534 GCF_036320965.1 Panulirus ornatus | reverse complement strand
ATGTATTATATTATTTTATATATATATATATATATATTATATATATATATATATATATATATATATATATATATATATATATATATATATATATATATATATATATATATATATATATATATATATATATATATATTACAGCTAGAGAGTGAGTGTGAACGAATGTGGTCTTTGTTGTCTTTTCCTACCGCTACCACGCGCCCATACGCGGGTAGGGGTTGTCATTTCATGTGTGGAGAGGTGGCGACGAAATTGATAAAGACAGCACGTATAAATTATATACATGTATATATATGGATATGTCTTTGTATGTATATGTATGTATACGTTGAAATATTTAGGTATATATTGTGCATGTGTGGATATGTATGTATATGCATGTGTATGTGTGCGGGTTGGGCCATTCTTTTGTCTCCCCGCATGTGTGCGAGGTAGCGCCAGGAAAAGACAACAATGGCCACATTCCTTCACACTCAGTCTCTAGCTGTCATGTATAATGCACCGAAACCACAGCTCCCTTTCCACATCCACGCCCGACAAATCTTTGCATGGTTTACCCCAGACGCTTCACATGCCCTGGTTCAATCCATTGACAGCACGTCGACCCCGGTATGCCACATCGTTCCAATTCACTCTATTCCTTCCACGCCTGTAACCCTTCTGCATGTTCAGGCCCCGATCACTCAAAATCTTTTTCACTCCATCTTTCCACCTCCAATTTGCTCTCCCACTTCTCCTCGTTCCCTCCACCTCTGACACAGATATCCTCTTTGTCAATCTTTCCTCACTCATTCTCTCCATGTGACCAAACCATTTCAAAACACCCTCTTCTGCTCCCTCAATCACACTCTTTTTATTATCACACATCTTTCTTACCCTTTCATTACTTACTCGATCAAACCACCTCACACCAAATATTGTCCTCAAACATCTCATTTCCAGCACATCGACCCTCCTCCGCACAACTCTATCCATAGCCCACGCCTCGCAACCATATATCATTGTTGGAGCCACTCTTCCTTCAAGCATACCCACCTTTTCTTTCGAAGATAACCTTCTCGACTTCCATACTTTTTTCAACGCTCCCAGAACTTTCGCCCCCTCCCCCACCCTATGATTCACTTCCGCTTCCATCGTTCCATCCACTGCCAATTCCACTCCCAAATATCTAAAACACTTCACTTCCTCCAGTTTCTCTCCATTCAAACTTACCTCTCAGTTGACTTGTCCCTCAACCCTACTGTACCTAATAACCTTGCTTTTATTCACATTTACTCTCAGCTTTCTTCTTTCACTAACTTTACCCAACTCAGTCACCAGCTTCTGCAGTTTCTCACATGAATCATCCACCAGCGCTGTATCATCAGCGAACAACAACTGACTCACTTCCCAAGCTCTCTCATCCACAACAGACTGCATACTTGCCCCTCTTTCCAAAACTCTTGCATTCACCTCCCTAACAATCCATCCATAAAAAATTAAACAACCATTGAGACATCACACACCCCTACCGCAAACCTACATTCACTGAGAACCAACCACTTTCCTCTCTCCCTACGCGTTCACATGCCTTACATCCTCGATAAAAACCTTTCACTGCTTCTAACAATTTGCCTTCCACACCATATATTCTTAATACCTTTCACAGAGCATCTCTATCAACTCTATCATATGCCTTCTCCAGATCCATAAATGCTACATACAAATCCATTTTCTTTTCTAAGTATTTCTCACATACATTCTTCAAAGCAAACACCAGACCCACACATCATCTACTGATGTTCCTATTTGTTCCCTTTTCTTACGCACTCTATTTACCTCCTTCCAAAACATCGTTTTATTCTTCCTAAAATTTAATGATACTCTCTCACCCCAATTCTCATTTGCCCTCTTTTTCACCTCTTGCACCTTTCTCTTGACCTCCTGCCTCTTTCTTTTATACATCTCCTTGTCATCTGTATTATTTCCCGGGAAAAATCGTCCAAACTCCTCTCTCTTCTCTTTCACTCACTACCTTTTCTATTCGCTCACCTTCAACGCTTCTCATGCCACAAGCATCTTTTGCGTAAGCCATCACTGCTTCCCTGAATACATCCCATTCCTTCCCCACTCCCCTTACCTCCTTTGTTCTCACCTTTTTCCATTCTGTACTCAGTCTCTCCTGGTACTTCCTCACACATGTCTCCTTCCCAAGCTCACTTACTCTCACCACTCTCTTCACCCCAACATTCTCTCTTCTTTTCTGAAAATCTCTACAAATCTTCACCTTCGCCTCCACAAGATAATGATCAGACATCCCTCCAGTTTCACCTCTCAGCACATTAACATCCAAAACTCTCTCTTTCGCGCGCCTATCAGTTAACACGTAATCTAATAACGCTCTTTGGCCATTTCTCCTACTTACATAGGTATACTCATGTATATCTTTCTTTTTAAACCAGGTATTCCCAATCGCCAGTCCTTTTTCAGCACATAAATCTACAGGCTCGTCATCATTTCCATTTACAACTCTGAACACCTTATATACACCAATCATTCCCTCAACCGCCACACTACTCACCTTTGCATTCAAATCACCCATCAGTATAACCCGGTCTCGTGCATCAAAACTACTATGACTCTTACTCAGCTGCTCCCAAAACACTTGCCTCTCATGATCTTTCTTCTCATGCCCAGGTGCATATGCACCAATAATCACCTATCTCTCTCCATCCACTTTCAGTTTTACCCATATCAATCTAGAATTTACTTTCTTACACTCTATCACATACTCCCACCACTCCTGTTTCAGGAGTAGTGCTACTCCTTCCCTTGCTCTTGTCCTCTCACTAACCCCTGACTTTACTTCCAAGACATTCCCTAACCACTCCTCCCCTTTACCCTTGAGCTTCGTTTCATTCAGAGCCAAAACATCCCGATTCCTTTTCTCAAACATACTACCTATCTCTCCTTTTTTCTTATATTGGTTATATATACATATATATATATATATATATATATATATATATATATATATATATATATATATATATATATATATATATATATATATATATATCTATATTCTTTCTTTCATACTATTCGCCATTTCCCGCATTAGCGAGGTAGCGTTAAGAACAGAGGACTGGGCCCCTGAGGGATTATCCTCACTTGGCCCCCTTCTCTGTTCCTTCTTTTGGAAAAAAAAAAAAAAAAAAAATATATATATATATATATATATATATATATATATATATATATATTTTTTTTTTTATCATTATTTTGCTTTGTCGCTGTTTCCCGCGTTTGCGAGGTAGCGCAAGGAAACAGACGAAAGAAATGGCCCAACCCACCCCCATACACATGTATATACATACACGTCCACACACGCAAATATACATACATATACATCTCAATGTACACATATATATACACACACAGATACATACATATATACACATGCACACAATTCACACTGTCTGCTTTTATTCATTCCCATCGCCACGTCACCACACATGGAATAACATCCCCCTCCCCCTTATGTGTGCGAGGTAGTGCTGTGAAAAGACAACAAAGGCCCCATTCGTTCACACTCAGTCTCTAGCTGTCATGCAATAATGCCCGAAACCACAGCTCCCTTTCCACATCCATGCCCCACACAACTTTCCATGGTTTACCCCAGACGCTTCACATGCCTTAATTCAATCCATTGACAGCACGTCGACCCCGGTATACCACATCGATCCAATTCACTCTATTCCCTGCCCACCTTTCACCCTCCTGTATGTTCAGACCCCGATCACTCAAAATCTTTCTCACTCCATCTTTCCATCTCCAATTTGGTCTCGCACTTCTCCTCGTTCCCTCCACTTCCGACACATATATCCTCTTGGTCAATCTTTCCTCACTCATTCTCTCTATTTGCCCAAACCATTTCAAAACACCCTCTTCTGCTCTCTCAACCACGATCTTTTTATTTCCACACATCTCTCTTACCCTTACATTACTTACTCGATCAAACCACCTCACACCACATATTGTCCTCAAACATCTCATTTCCAGCACATCCACCCTCCTGCGCACAACTCTATCCATAGCCCACGCCTCGCAACCAGAGAGAGAGAGAGAGAGAGAGAGAGAGAGAGAGAGAGAGAGAGAGAGAGAAGAGGTAGCGAAAACTTTGCGGAAGATGAAAGCTGGCAAGGCGTCGGGTTTGGGTGTTTTTGCAGTGGAATTTTTTAAAAAAAGGGGCGTGATTGTGTTGTTGACTGGTTGTTGAGGACATTCAACGTATTTACGTATCATTGTGAAGAAAGCTTGCGTAGTGCCACAGCACAAAGGCAAAAGTGATTAAGCCGATTATTGAAATTACAGAGGTATAAGTTTTTTTAGTATTCCGGGGAAATTATATGGGAGGGTATTGACTGAGAGGGTGAAGCCATGTACAGAGCATCAGACTGGGGAAGAGCAGTGCGGTTTCAGAAGTGGTAAAGGATGTGTGGATCAGGTGTTTGCTTTGAATGATGTATGTGAGAAATACTTAGAAAAACAAGTGGATTTGTATGTAGCATTTATATATCTGGAGAAGGTATATGATAGAGTTGATAGAGATGCTCTGTGGAAGGTATCAAGGGTATATGGTGTGTGAGGTAAGTTGCTAGAAGCAGTGAAAGGTCTATCGAGGATGTAAGGTATGTGCACGAGTAGGAAGAGAGGAAAGTGATTGGTTCCCAGTGAATGTCGGTTTGCGGCAGGGGTGTGTGATGTCTCCATGGTTGTTTGATTTGGCTATGGATGGGGTTGTTAATGGGTGAATGTAAGACTTTTGAGAGAGAGAGGCAAGTATGCAGGCTGTTGTGGATGAGAGAGCTTGGGAAGTGAGTCAGTTGTTGGTACAGCGCTGGCGGCTGATTCGGGTGAGAAACTGCAGAAGCTGGAGACTGAGTTTGGTAAAGTGTATGAAAGAAGAAAGAGTAAATTAGAATAAGAGCAAGATTATTAGGTTCATTAGGGTTGAAGGACAAGTCAACTGGGAGGTAAGTTTGAATGGCGATAAACTGGAGGAAGTGAAGTGTTTTAGATACCTGGGAATGGATTTAATAGCGGATGGAACCATGGAAGCGGAAGTGAGTCGTAGGTTGGGGGAGGGTGCGAAGGTTCTTGGAATGTGTGGAAGGCGAGAACGTTATCTCGGAAAGCAAAAATAGGTAAGTTTAAGGAATAGTGGTTTCAACAATGTCATATGGTTGCGAATCGTGGGCTATAGATGGGTTGTGCGGAGGAGGGTGAATGTGCTGGAAATGAGATGCTTGAGGACAATATGTGGTGTGAGATGGTTTGATCAAGTAAGTATTGAAAGGGTAAGAGAGATGTGTGGTAATAAAGTGAGTATGGTTGAGAGATGGTTTGGTCACTTGGAGAGAATGAATGAGGATAGGTTGACAAGGAGGATATATGTGTCAGAGGTGGAGGGAACGAATAGAAATGGGAGACCAAATTGGAGGTGGAAGAACGGAGTGTTTTTAAAAAGATTTTGAGCGATTGGGGCCTGAATTTACAGGAAGGTGATAGGCGTGCAAGGAATAGAGTGAATTGGAACGATGTAGTATACCGGGGTCGACGTGCTGTCAGTGGATTGAACTGGGAATGTAAACCATGGAAATGTTTGTGTAGCCTGGATGTGGTAAGGGAGCTGTGGTTTCGGCACATTACACATGACAGCTAGAGTGTGAGTGTGAACGAATGTGGCCTTTGTTGTCTTTTCCTAGCGCTACCCTGCGCGCGCGGGAGGAGGGGATGCCATTTCATGTATGGCGGGGTAGCGACGGATTGGATGAAGGCAGCAAGTATGAGTATGTATATGTGTGTACATGTTAACGTATGTGTATGTATAAGTATGTATATGTTGAAATGTATAGGTATATATATGTATATGTGCGTGTGTGGGCGTGTATGTATGTATAGACATGTGTATGTGGGTGGGTTGGGCCATTATTTCGCCTGTTTCCTTGCGCTACCTCGCTAACGCAGGAGACAGCGACAAAGTATGATAAAAAGAATGAAGATGATATATATATATATATATATATATATATATATATATATATATATATATATATATATATATATATATATATATATATATATATATATATACTTATGCCAACAGCGATGTGTCAATAGCAAACAGTAACTGACTTACCTCTAAGTCAGTTACACATTTACAAGTACAGAAAGTCAGGTACAGACAGCTGAGTACATACATCCAGACATTGAAAGGTAAGTACATAAGCCAGGTACAGAGAGCTAGGTACATACAGCCAGGTACAGGGAGCTAGATACATACAGCCAGGTACAGAAAGTTAGGTACATACAGCCAGGTACGAGGAGCCAGGTACATGCAGCCAGGTACATACTGCAAGGTATAGGGAGTCAGGTACATACAGCCAGGTACAGGAAGTTAGGTACATACAACCAGGTACAGTGAGCCAGGTACATGCAGCCAGGTACATACTGCAAGGTATAGGGAGTCAGGTACAAACAGCCAGGTACAGGAAGTTAGGTACATACAGCCAGGTACGAGGAGCCAGGTACATGCAGCCAGGTACATACAGCCAGGTACAGGAAGTCAGGTACATACAGCCAGGTACGAGGAGCCAGGTACATGCAGCCAGGTACATACAGCCAGGTACAGGAAGTCAGGTACATACAGCCAGGTACATACAGCCAGGTACATGCAGGCAGGTACATACAGCCAGGTACGTGCAGCCAGGTATATACAGCCAGGTACATGCAGCCAGGTACATACAGCCCGGTACATACAGCCAGGTACATACAGCCAGGTACATGCAGCCAGGTACATACAGCCAGGTACATGCAGCCAGGTACATACAGCTAGGTACATGCAGCCAGGTATATACAGCCAGGTACATGCAGCCAGGTACATACAGCCAGGTACATGCAGCCAGGTACATACAGCCAGGTACATGCAGCCAGGTACATACAGCCAGGTACATACAGCCAGGTACATACAGCCAGGTACATACAGCCAGGTACATACAGCCGGGTACATGCAGCCAGGTACATACAGCCAGGTACATACAGCCAGGTACATACAGCCAGGTACATACAGCCAGGTACATGCAGCCAGGTACATACAGCCAGGTACATGCAGCCAGGTACATACAGCCAGGTACATGCAGCCAGGTACATACAGCCTGGTACATACAGCCAGGTACATACAGCCAGGTACATGCAGCCAGGTACATACAGCCAGGTACATACAGCCAGGTACATACAGCCAGGTACATGCAGCCAGGTACATACAGCCAGGTACATACAGCCAGGTACATACAGCCAGGTACATGCAGCCAGGTACATACAGCCAGGTACATGCAGCCAGGTACATACAGCCAGGTACATACAGCCAGGTACATACAGCCAGGTACAGGAAGTCAGGTACATACAGCCAGGTACATACAGCCAGGTACGAGGAGCCAGGTACATACAGCCAGGTACGAGGAGCCAGGTACATACAGCCAGGTACGAGGAGCCAGGTACATACAGCCAGGTACGAGGAGCCAGGTACATGCAGCCAGATAAAGAGTCAGGTACAGGGATCCAGGTACATACAGCCAGGTACAGGGAATCAGGTACAGGGAGTCAGCTACAAGAAGCCAGGTACTTACAGTCACGTAAAAGGCGTCAAGTACAGGTAGCCAGGTACAGGAGTCAGCTACAGGGAGACAGGCATATACAGCCAGGTGCAGGAAGCTAGGTACAGGAGGCATGCGCAGGAAGTCAGATACAAGAAGCCAGGTACAGGTAGTCAGATCCATACAGCCAGGTACAGGTAGCAGGTACAGGGAGCCAGGTAGATAAGCAAGGTACAGGAGGCAGGTACAGGGAATCAGTTATAGGGAGCTAGGTACATGCAGCCAGGTACAAGGAACCAGGAAGGTACAGCAAGGTACATACAGCCAGGCACAGGGAGTCATGCACAGGAAGTCAGGTAGATACAGCCAGGTGCAGGGAGCCAGATAGATACAGCCAAGTACAGGGAGTCAGCTACTGGGAGCCAGGTACGTACAGCTAGGTACAGGGATAAAGGTACAGAGAGGCGGGTACTCACCAACATTACAGCAGGAAATCGTCTGGAGGAACAATAGGGCCAACTTCACCTTGGAGTTCATGTTGCCTCGTCTTGATCCGACCCGCTCCTGGAAGACATCAGGTTTCACACACTTGCTCTGACAACACGACAACCAGAAACAAATGCAAGTGTCCTGGAACCTCTGTGTACCAAGAGACACATCAACAAAACAAAGTATCCTGTACCCTTTACGTATGATACATACACACAACAGACAGTTTCCTGTTACATCCGCGTATGACACAAAAAGGCAAAAAAAAAAAAAAAAATCCTGGAACCTCTGGATATGGCTCCCAAAGGCAAAACAAAGTATCCTAGAAACATTGCGTGTGGCACTCAAATATAAAACAAAGTATTCTGGAAGCTCTGTGTATAGCACCCAGAGACAAGAAAGTATCCTGTGCATGACACAAAAGGATGTCTTCTTGACACTCACAGAGACGAAATGATCCTAGAATATCTACTTACGACACAAAGACGCAAGAGAAAGTTCCCTGGAACTTATACGTATGACACCCATGGACAAAAGAAAGCACCCTGGAACCTCTGTGTGTGACACCAACAGACAAAACAAAGTAATGGAAATGCTGAAATATTACACTGGCCTTCCATAACCACACATTCTACACTGGCCTTCGATAACCACACCATCTACACTGGTCTTCCATAACCACACATTCTACAATGGCCTTCCACAACCACACCATTTACACTGGCCTTCCATAACCACACATTCTACAATGGCCTTCCACAACCACACCATTTACACTGGCCTTCCATAACCACACATTCTACACTGGCCTTTAGTAACCACAGTCTACTCTGGTCTTCAATAACCACACCATCTACACTGGCCTTCCATAAACACACCGTCTACACTGGCCTCCCATAACCACACAGTCTACACTGGCCTTGGATAACCACACCATCTACACTGGTCTTCCATAACCACAGGGTCTACAGTGGCCTTCTAAAACCACACAGTCAACACTGGCCTTCCATAACCACACAATCAACACTGGCCATTCGTAACCACACCATCTACACTAGTATTCCATAACCACAGTCTGTACTGGCCTTCGATAACCACATCATCTACACTGGCCTTGAATAACCCCACCATCTACACTGGCCTTCCATAACCACACCATCTACACTAGCCTTCCATAACCAAACCGTCTACAATGGCCTTCTATAACCACACCATCTACACTGTCCTTACGTAACCACACCATCTGCACTGGCCTTCCATAACTACACTGTCTACACCGGCCTTCGATAACCATACCGTCTACATTGGCCTTCGATAACCACCCCGTCCACAATGGCCTTCCATAACCACATCATCTACACTGCCCTTCCATAACCACACCATCTACGCTGGGCTTGCATAACCACGTCGTCTACACTGACCTTCCATAAACACGCTATCGACATTGGCCTTCCATAACCACACCATCTACACTAGCCTTCCATAACCAAACCGTCTACAATGGCCTTCTATAACCACACCATCTACACTGGCCTTACGTAACACACCATCTGCACTGGCCTTCCATAACTACACTGCCTACACCGGCCTTCGATAACCATACCATCTACATTGGCCTTCGATAACCACACCATCTGCACTGGCCTTCAATATCCGCACCATCTACACTGGTCTTTCATAACCACACCGTCTACACTGGCCTTCCATAACCACGCCATCTACTCTGGTCTTCGGTAACCACACTGTCTACACTAGACTTCCATAACCACACTGTATACACTGGCTTTCGATAACCACATCGTCTACTCTGGCCTTTGATAACCACACCGTCCACACTGGCCTTCCATAACCACACTGTCTACACTGGCCTTCTATAACCACACCATCTACACTGGTCTTCCATAACCACACCAACAACAGTGGCCTTCGATAACCACACCGTCTACACTGGCCTTCAATAACCACACCGTCTACACTGGTCTTCTATAACCACACCGTCTAGCCTGACATTCCATAACCACACCGTCTACACTGGCTTTCCATAACCACACCATCTACTCTGGTCTTCGATAACCACACTGTCTACACTGGCCTTCCATAACCACACCGTCTACACTGGTCTTCTATAACCACACCGTCTAGCCTGACATTCCATAACCACACCGTCTACACTGGCTTTCCATAACCACACCATCTACTCTGGTCTTCGATAACCACACTGTCTACACTGGCCTTCCATAACGTTACTGTATACACTGGCTTTCGATAACCACACCGTCTACATTGGTCTTCCATACACTAACCATACCGTCTGCACTGGCATTCGACATCCACACCGCCTACACTAGCATTCCATAAACACACCGCCTACATTGGCCTGCCATAACCGCACCGTCTACACTGGACTTCGATAACCACACCGTCTACACTGGCCTTCCATAACCACACCGTCTACACTGGACTTCGATAACCACACCGTCTACACTGGCCTTCCATAACCACACCGTCTACACTGGCCTTCTATAACCACACCGTTTACACTGGCCTTCCATAACCACACCGTCTACACTGGCCTTCAATATCCACACCGTTTACACTGGCCTTCCATAACCACACCGTCTACATTGGCCTTCCATAACCACACCGTCTACTCTAGTCTTCGATAACCACACAATCTACACTGGACATTCATAACCACACTGTATACAGTGGCTTTCCATAACCACACCGTTTACACTGGCCTTCCATAACCACACCGTTTACACTGGCCTTCCATAACCACACCGTCTACACTGGACTTCGATAACCACACCGTCTACACTGGCCTTCCATAACCACACCGTCTACACTGGCCTTCCATAACCACACCGTTTACACTGGCCTTCCATAACCACACCGTCTACACTGGCCTTCAATATCCACACCGTTTACACTGGCCTTCCATAACCACACCGTCTACATTGGCCTTCCATAACCACACCGTCTACTCTAGTCTTCGATAACGACACAATCTACACTGGACATTCATAACCACACTGTATACAGTGGCTTTCCATAATCACACCGTTTACACTGGCCTTCCATAACCACACCGTCTACACTGGCCTTCCATAACCACACCGTCTACACTGGCCTTCAATATCCACACCGTTTACACTGGCCTTCGATAACCACACCGTTTACACTGGCCTTCCATAACCACACCGTCTACTCTAGTCTTCGATAACCACACAATCTACACTGGACATTCATAACCACACTGTATACAGTGGCTTTCCATAACCACACCGTCTACACTGGTCCTCCATAACCACACCGTCTACACTGGCCTTCCACAACCACCCTGTCTACACTGGCCTTGGACAACCATAACATCTAAACTAGCCTTCCATAACTAAACCATCCACCCCAGCGTCCGATAACTATTCCATATACACTGGCCCTCCATAAGCACATCATCTACACCGGTATTCCATAACCTCCCCGTCTACACTGCTCTTCCATAACCACCCGTCTACACTGGCCTTCGAAAACCACACCATCTACACTGGCCTTCGATAACGACACCGTCTACACTGGTCTCCCATAACCACACTGTATACACTGGCCTTCCATAACCACATCATCTATACTAGCATTCCATACCCAAGCCGTCTACACTGGTCTTCCAAACCGCACCAACTACACTGTCCTTCTATAACTGCACCATCTAAACTGAACTTCGATAACCACACAGTCTGTACTGGCCTTCCATAACCACACCGTCTACACTGGCCTTCAATATCCACACCGTTTACACTGGCCTTCGATGACCACACCGTCCACACTGGCCCTCCATAACCACACCATGTACATTGCCCTTCCATAACCACATCATCTACACTGGGCTTGTATAACCACACCGTTTACACTGGCATTCCATAATCACTCCGTCTACACTGGCCTTCGATGACCACACCATCTACACTAGCCTTCCATAATCATACCGTCTAGACTGGCCTTCAATAACCAAAACATTTACATCAGTCTTTCATAACCACATCGTCTACACTGGCCATCCATAACCACACCGTCGACACTGGCCTTCGATAAGGACACCGTTTACACTGGCTTTCCATAACCACACTGTCTACACTAGCGTTCCATAACCACACCGTCTAGACTGGCCTTCAATGACCAAAACATTTAAACTAGTCTTTCATAACCACACCGACTGGGCTTCGATAACCAAACCGTCTATACTGCCATTCCATAACCATACCGTCTACACTGGCTTTCCATAGCCACACTGTCTACATTGGCCTTCGATAACCACACCGTCTACACTGGGCCCTCGATAAACACACTGTCTACACTGGCATTCCATAACCACACTGTCTACACTGGCCTTCGATAACCACACTGTCTACACTGGCATTCCATAACCACACCGTTTACACTGTCCTTCCATAACACACCGTCTACACTGGCCTTCCAAACCCCACTCTCTACACGGTGCCTTATTGAACCATAACCGTCCACCTGGTCTTCTTAGCCACACCCGTCTACGCTTGGCTTCCCAGAACCACATTGTCTAACACTGGCCTTCCATAACCACACTGTCTACACTGGCCTTCGATAACCACGCCATGTACACATGCCTTCCATAACGACACTGTCTACACTGGCTTTGGATAACCACACAATGTACACTGGTCTTCCATAACCACACCGTCTGCGCTGGCCTTCGATAACCACACCGTCTACACTGGCTTTCGATAGCCGCACCGACTACACTGGTCTTCGATAACCACACCGTTGCTATGGCCTTCGATAACCACACCGTCTACCTGGCTTTGATTATCCACACCGTCCTACACGGGTCTTCGAATAACACACAGTCTACATGGCCTTCCATAACCACACCGTCTACACTGGCCTTCAATATAAACACCGTTTACACTGGCCTTCGATAACCACACCGTCTACACTGGCCTTCCATAACCATAATGTCTACACTGGCCTTCATAACCACACCGTCTACACTGGCCTTCCATAACTACACCGTCTACACCGGCCTTCTATAATCACACTGTCTACACTGGCCTTCCATAACCACACCGTCTACACTGGCCTTCAATATAAACACCGTTTACACTGGCCTTCCATAACCACACCGTCTACACTGGCCTTCCATAACCACACCGTCTACTCTAGTCTTCGATAACCACACATCTACACTGGACATTCATAACCACACTGTATACAGTGGCTTTCCATAACCACACCGTTTACACTGGCCTTCCATAACCACACCGTCTACACTGGCCTTCCATAACCACACCGTCTACTCTGGTCTTCGATAACCACGCAGTCTACACTGGACTTTCATAACCACACCGTCTACACTGGTCTCCGATAACCATACCGTCTACACTGGCCTTCCATAACCACACCATCTACTCTGGTCTTCCTCAACCATACTGTCAACACTGTCCTTCGATAACCACATCGTCTACGTTGGCCTTCTATAACCACACCCCGTATACACTGGCCTTTCATAATCACACTATCTTTACTGGACTTCCATAACCACACCATCTACACTGGCCTTCCATAACCACACCGTCTACATTGCTTTCGATAACCACACCGTCTGTACTGACATTCCATAACCATGTCGTCTACGCTGGCCTTCGATAACCACACCGTGTACACTAGCGTTCCATAACCACACTGTCTACACTTTCCATCGAAACAACACCGTCTTCTAAAACCATACCTTCTACAGTGGCTTTTGATAACCACACCGTCTTCATGGGTCTTCCATAACCTCACCGTCTACACTGGCCTTCGATAAACACACTGTCTGAACTGGCATTCGATAACCAAACCATCAACACAAGTCTTCCATAACCACACTGTCTACTACGCCTTCGATACCTACACCGTCTATATTGGCCTTCCATACCAACACGGTCTACACTGGACTTCGATAACCACACTGTCTACACTGGCGTTCCATAAACACACTGTCTACACTGGCCATCAATAACCACACCGTCTACTCTGGCCTTTGATAACCACACCGTCTATACTGGCCTTTTACAACCGGACTGTCTATACTGGCCTTCGATAACCACACCGACTATCCTGGCATACGATAACTACACCGTCTACACTGGCCTTCAATAACCACACTGTCTACACAGGCCTTCCATAACCACAATGTCTACTCTGGCCTTCGATAACCACATCGTCTAAACTGGCCTTCGATAACCACACAGTCTGCACTGGCCTACCATATCCACACCGTCTACAATGACCTTCCACAACCACACTGTCTACACTGGCCTTCGATAAACACACCATCTACACTGGTCTTCCATAACCACACCATCTACACTGGCCTTAGATAACCACACCGACTACACTGACCTTCTATAACCATACCGTTTACACTGGCCTTCCATAACCACACCGTCGACACTGGCCTTCGATAACCACACCGACAACACTGGCATACGATAACTACACCGTCTACAATGGCCTTCCAAAACCACACTGTCTACACCGGCCTTCCATAACCACAATGTCTACACTGGCCTTCGATAACCGCACAATCTACAGTAGTCTTCCATAACCACCCTGTCTACTGGCCTTCGATAACCACACAGTCTGCACTGGCCCTCAACCACAAAGTCTACACTGGCCTTCGATAACCACAATGTCTACACTGGCCTTCCATAACCACACCGTCTACACTGACCTTCGATATCCACGCCATCTACACTGCTACACTGCTAAACTCGACTTCGATAACCACACCGTCTACAATGGCCTTCGATAACCCACCGACTAAACTGACCTTCGATAACCACACCGTCTACACTGGCCTTCCATAACCACACTCTATATACCGGCCTTCGATACCCACACCATCTACACTGGTCTTCCTTAACCATACCGTCTACATGGTCCTACGATAACCACACCGCACACACTGGTCTTTGGTAACCACACCATCTACACTTGTCTTCCATAACCACCCCGTTTACAATGGCCTTCCATAACCACATTGTTTACACTGGCCTTCCATAACCACAGAGTTTACATTGGCCTTCGATAACCACATCACCTATACCGGCCTTCCATAACCACACCGTCTATACTGGTCTTCCATAACCACACCGTCTAAACTGGGCTTCCATAACCACACTGTCTACACTAGCCTTCTATCAACACACCGTCTACACTGTCCTTCCATAACTGCATCGTCTATACTGATTTCTGATAACCACACCGTCTACACTGGCCTTCATTAACCACACAGTTTAAACTGGCCCTCGATAACTATACTGTCTACACTGGCCTTCCATAACCACACCGTCTACACTGGTCTTCGAGAACTACACCGTCTACACTGGCCTCCGATAACCACAACGTCTACAATGGCTTTCGATAACTACACCGTCTAAACTGGCCTTCCATAACTACACTGTCTACACTAGCCTTAAACAACCACGCCGAACACATTGACCTTTGGTTACCACACCGTCTACACTAGCCTTCGATAACCACACCATCTACACTGGCTTTCGATATTCACACCATGTACACTGGCATTCGATAACCGCACCGTCTACTCTTGCCTTTGATAAGCACACTGTCTACACTGGCCTTCGATAACCACACCGTCTACACTGGCTTTTGATAACCAAACCGTCTACATCAGCCTTCGATAACCACACTGTCTACACTGGCCTTCTATAACAGCACCGTCTACACTTGCCTTCCATAACCACACCGTCTACACTGGCCTTCCATAACCACACCGTCTACACTGGCCTTCCATAACCACACTGTCTACACTGGCCTTCATTAACCACACAGTTTAAACTGGCCCTCGATAACTATAATGTCTACACTGGCCTTGCATAACCACACCATCTACACTGGTCTTCGATAACCACACCGACTACACTGGCCTTCGACAACCACACCGCCTACTTTAGCTTTCCATAACCGCACTGTCTACACTGGCCTTCGATTACCATACGGTCTACACCGGTCTTCCATAACCACAATGTCTACACTGGCCTCCCATAGCCACCCTGTCTACACTGGCCTTCCATAACCGTGCTGTCTACACTGGCCTTCGATAACCACACAGTCTACTCATGCCTTCGATAACCACATCGAATACACTTTCCTTCGATAACCACACTGTCTACTCTGGTGCTCGATAACCACACTGACTACACTTGCCTTCGACAACCACACCGTGTACACTGGCCTTTCATATACACACCTTCTATACTGGCCTTCGATATCCACGCCATCTACACTGCTGTTCCATAACCACGCCGTTTACACTCGATCTCGATAACCACACCGTCTACACTGGCCTTCGATAACCGCACCGACTAAACTGGCCTTCGACAACCACACCATCTACATTAGCCTTCCATAACCACAAATATACTATGGCCTTCGATATCCACACCATCTGCACTGGTCTTCCTTAACCATACCGTCTACATGGTCCTACGATAACCACACCGGACACACTGGCCTTTGGTAACCACACCATCTACACTGGTCTTTCATAACCACGCCGTTTGACACTGGTCTTCGAAAAACCACACCGTCTACACTGGCCTTGGATAACCGCACCGTCTAAACCTTCGATAACCACATCGTCTAAACTGGCCTTTGATAACCACACCTACACTGGCATTCCATAACCACACTGTCTACACTGGCCTTCGATAACCACACCATCTACACTGGTCTTTCATAACCACGCCGTTCGACACTGGTCTTCGAAAAACCACACCGTCTACACTGGCCTTGGATAACCGCACCGTCTAAACCTTCGATTACCACATCGTCTAAACTGGCCTTTGATAACCACACCTACACTGGCCTTCCATAACCACACTGGCTACACTAGCCTTACAAAACTACATCATCTACACTAGTCTTCGATGACCACACCACCTACACTGGCTTTCCATAACCACACTGTCTACACTGGCTTTCCATTACCACACCGTCTACACTGGCCTTTCATAGCCACACTGTCTACACTGGCTTTCCATTACCACACCGTCTACACTGGCTTTCCATAACCACACTGTCTACACTGGCTTTCCATTACCTCACCGTCTACACTGGCCTTTCATAGCCACCTTCGATAACCAAACACTGGCAATGGATAACTACACCATCTACACCGGCCTTAGATATCCACGCCGTCTACACTGGCCTTCTATGACCATACCGTCTACACTGGTGTTCGATAACCACACCGTCTACACTAGCCTTCCATAACAACCCCGTCTACACTGGGATTCAATAACCATGCTCTCTACACTGGCCTTCGATAAACACACCGTCTACACTTGCCTTCAGTAACCACACTGAATACACTTTCCCTCGATAACCAAACTGTTTACACTGGTGTTCAATAACCACACCAACTACACTGGCCTTCGATAACCACACCGTCTACACTGGCCTTCCATAACCACACCGTCTACACTGGCCTTCGATATCCGCGCCATCTACACTACACTGCTGTTCTATGACCACAACGTCTACACTCGACTTCGATAACCACACCTTCTACAATGGCCTTCGATAACCCCACCGACTAAACTGGCCTTCGATAACCACACCATCTAAACTGGCCTTCCATAACCACACTCTATATACTGGCCTTCGATACCCACACCATCTACACTGGTCTTCCTTAACCATACCGTCTACATGGTCCTACGATAACCACAACGGACACACTGGTCTTCTATAACCACCTCTTATACACTGGCCTTCCATAACCACACTGTCTACACTGGCCTTCCATAACCACACTGTCTACACTGGCCTTCCATAACCACATAGTCTACACTGGTCTTCCATAACCACACAGTCTACACTGGTCTTCCATAACCACACAGTCTACACTGGTCTTCCATAACCTCACCGTCTACACTGGCCTTCCATAACCACACTGTCTACACTAGTCTTCTATCAACAGACCGTCTACACTGTCCTTCCATAACCACATCGTCTAGACTGGTCTCAGGTAACCACACCGTCTACACCTGGCCTTCCATTAGCCACACCGTCTAAACTGGCCTTCGATAGCCATACCGTCTACACCGGCCTTCCAAAACCACACCGTCTACACTGGTCTTCGAGAACCACACCGTCTACGCTGGTATTCCATAACCACATCATCTGCACCGGTCTTTGATAACCACACCGTCTACACTGGCCTTCCATAATCACACTGTGTACACTATCCTTCCATTACCACACCGTCTACACTGGTCTTCCTTAACCATACTATCTACACTGGGCTTCCATGACCACAACGTCTACACTGGCGTTAGACAAACACCGTCTACATTCGCCTTTGATAACCACACCGTTTACACTGGCTTTCCATAACCACAATGTCTACACTGGCCGTCGATAACCACAGTATGTACACTGGTCTTCCATACCCACACCTCTACACTGGCCGTCGATAACCACAGTATGTACACTGGTCTTCCATACCCACACCTCTACACTGGCCGTCGATAACCACAGTATGTACACTGGTCTTCCATAACCACACCGTCTACACTGGTCTTCCATAACCACACCGTCTACATTGGCCTTCGATAAGCACACCGTCTACACTTGCCTTCCATAACCACATTGCTTACACTGACCTTGCATAACCACACAATATACACTGCCCTTCCATAACTACACCGTCTACACTGGCCTTTGAAAACCACACCATCTACACTGGCCTTCGATAACCACACCGTCTACACTGGCCTTCCGTAACCAGGCCGTCTACACTGGTCTTGGAGAACCACACTGTCTACACTGGCCTTCCATAACCACCCCGTCTACACTGACCTTCCATAACCATACTGTCTACACTGGCCTTCGATAACCACATCATCTAAACTTGCCTTCAATAACCACACCGAATACACTTTCCTTCGATAACCACAATGTCTATACTGTTGTTCGGTAACCTCATCGACTACACTGGCCTTCGATAACCACACTGCCTACACTGGCCTTCCATAACCATACCGTCTTCACTGGCCTTCCATAATCACACCGTCTACACTGGCCTTCGATAACCACACCGTCTACACTGGCCTTCCGTAACCAGACCGTCTACACTGGTCTTGGATAACCACACTGTCTACACTGGCCTTCCATAACCACCCCGTCTACACTGACCTTCCATAACCATACTGTCTACACTGGCCTTCGATAACCACATCATCTACACTTGCCTTCAATAACCACACCGAATACACTTTCCTTCGATAACCACACTGTCTATACTGTTGTTCGGTAACTTCATCGACTACACTGGCCTTCGATAACCACACTGTCTACACTGGCCTTCCATAACCACACCGTCTTCACTGGCGTTCCATAATCACACTGTCTCCACTGAGCTTTCGATAACTACACCATCTACACTGGTCTTCGAGAACTACACCGTCTACACTGGCCTTTCATAATCAGACTGTCTACACTAGCCTTCTAATAACACACCGTCTACAGTGGCCTTCCATATCCACATCGCCTACACTGGTGTCCGATAACCACACCGTCTACACTAGCCTTCATTAACCACACCGTCTTAACTGGCCTTCGATAACCACACTGTTTACACTTGCCCTCGATTACCGCACCGTCTACACTACCCTTCCATAACCACACCGTCTACACTGGCCTTCCATAACCACACTATCTACACTGGCCTTCCATAACCACAACGTCTACAATGGCCTTCGATAACCACACCACTTAAACTGGCCTTTGATAACCACCCCGTCTAAACTGGCCTTACATAACCACACCATCTGCACTGGTCTTCACTAACCACAGCGTCTACAATGACTTTTCAAAATTACACTGTCTACACTGGCCTTCCATTACCACACCGTCTACACTGGCCTTCCATAACCAAACCATCTACAATGGCATTCGATAACCACTCTGACTACTCTTGCCTTTGAAAACCACACCTTGTACACTGGCCTTTGATAACCACACCCTCTACACTTGCCTTAGATAACACACGTCTACACTGGCCTTCGATAATCAGACCATCTACACTGGCCTTCAATAACCACACCATCTACACTGGCCTTCCATAACCACACCGTCTACACTGATCTTCGATAACCACACTGTCTACATTGGCCTTCCATAACCACCCCGTTTACACTGGCTTTCCATTATCATTCTGTCTACACTGGCCTTCGATAACCACACCGTCTACACTCGTCTTCGATAATCACACATCTAATCTGGCCTTCCATAACCAAACTGTCTACACTGGACGTCGATAACCACACCATCTACACTGGCCTTCCATAATCACACTGTCTACACTGACCTTCGATAACCACACCATCTACTCTGGCCTTCCATAACTACACCGTCTACGCTGGCCTTTGATAACCACGTTGTCTACACTGGCTTTCCACAATCACACCGTCTACACTGGCCTTCTATAATCACACCGACTACACTGAAATTCGATAACCACGCCGTCTAACCTGGCCTTCCATATCCACCCCATCTACACTGGTCTTCGATAACCACAGCGTTGACACTGGCCTTCCATTACTACATCGTCTACACTGACCTCTCATAACCACATTGTCTATACTCGTCTCCGATAATCACACCGTCTACACCGGCCGTCCATAACCACACCCTCTGCACTGGCCTTCCGTAACCACACCGTCGACTCTTGGCGTGTACAATGGCCTTTGATAACCACACCGTCTACACTTGCCTTCGATAACAACACCGTCTACCCTGGCCTTCGATAATCACACCATCTACATTGGCCTTCGATAATCACACCATCTACACTGGCCTTACATATCCACACCATCTACACTGGCCTTATATAATCACACCATTGACACTGGCCTTCCATAACTACACCTTCTACACTGGCCTTCGATAACCACACCAACTACACTGGCCTTCGATAACTACATCTACACTGCCCTTCCATAACCAAACCGTCTATGCTGGCCTTTGATAACCACACCATCTACACTGGCCTTCGATAACCACACTGTCTACATTTCCCTTACATGACCACACCTTCTACACTGATCTTCGATAACCACACCGTCTAAACTGGCCTTACATAACCATACCGTTTACACTGGCCTTCCATAAGCACACTCTCTACACTGGCCGTCGATAACAACAGTATGTACACTGGTCTTCCATAACCATACCGTCTACATTGGCCTTCGATAACCACACTGTCTACACAAGCCTTCCATAACCACATTGTCTACACTGGCCTTATATAACCACACTGTCTACACTGGGCTTCGATAACAACACCGTCTACACTGGCCTTCGATAATCACACCGTCTACACTAGCCCTTCATAACCACACTGTCTACACTGGCATTCGATGACCACACAGTCGACGTTGGCCATACAATACCACACCGTGTACACTGGCCTTCATGATCACACCGTCTACACTGGCCTTCGATGATTTCACAGTGTACACTGGCCTTCCATAACCAAACCGTGTAAACAGGCCTTCCATAATCACACTCTCTACACTGGCCTTCCATAATCACACCATCTAGACTGGTCTTCGATAACCACACCGTCTACACTGGCCTTCCATTACCACACTGTCTACACTGGCCTTCCTTAACCACATCGTCTACACTGAGCTTCCATAAACACGCCATCTACACTGGCATTGGATAACCACACCGTCTACTCTTGCCTTTGATAACCACACAGTATACACTGGCCATTGATAACCGCACCGTCTACACTTGCCTTTGATAACCACACCGTCTACACTGGCTTTCGATTATCACACACTCTATATTGGCCTTCGATAACCACACCATCTCCAGTGGCCTTCTATGATCACACCATCTACACTGGCCTTCAATAGCCACTCTGTCTAGACTGGCATTCGATAACCACACCATTTACACTTGCTTTCCTTAACAACACCTCTACACTGGCCTTTCATAACTACACCGTCTACACTGGCCTTTGATAACTACACTGTCTACACTGGCCTTCCATAGCCACACTGTCTACACTGTCCTTCCATAAACACACCGTCTACACTGTCCTTCCATAAACACACCGTCTACACTGGCCTTCCATAACCACACCGACTACACTGCCCTTCGATAACCACACCATCTACACTGGCGTTCGATAACCACACCGTCTACACTGGCCATCCATAACCACAGTCTACACTGGTCTTCAATAACCACACCGTCTAAACTGGCCGTCCATAACCACACCGTCTACACTGGCCTTCCATAACCACACCGTCCACACTGGGCTTCCCTAACCACACAGAATACACTGTCCTTCGATAACCACACCGTCTACACTGGCCTTTCATAACCACACCATCTGCACTGGTCTTCGAAAACATCACCCTCTACACTGGCCTTCCATAACCACACTGTGTACACTACCCGTCCATTACCACACCTTCTACACTGGTCTTCAGTAACCACATCGTATACACTGGTCTCCGATAACCACACCATCTACACTGGTATTCCAAAACCACACTGTCTACATTGGCTTTCCATAACCAAACCGTCTACACTGACCTTCCATAACCACCCCGTCTACACTGGACTTTGATAACCACACCGTCTACACTAGCCATCCATAGCCATACCGTTTACACTGGCCTTCTATAACCCCACTGTCTACACTGGCCGTCGATAGCCACAGTATGTACATTGGTCTTCCATAACCATACCGTCTACATTGGTCTTCCGCAACTACACTGTCTTCACTGGCCATCGATAACCACACTATCTACTTTGGCCTTCGATAACCGCACTGTCTACACTGGCCTTCCATAACCACACCGTCTACACTAGCCTTCCATAACCACACTGTCTACACTGGTCTTCCATAACCACAATGTCTACATTGGCCTTCTATAACCACACCGACTACATTGGCCTCAGACAACCACCCTGTCTACACTGGCCTTACATAATCACACCATCTTCGATAACCACACCGTCTACACTGGCCTTCCATAACTACACTGTCTACACTGGCCTACCATTAGCACACCATCTACACTGGCCATCTATAACCACACCGCGCACACTTGTCTCTGATAACCACACCGTCTACTCTGGCCTTCAATAACCACGCCGTCTACACTGGCCTTCAATAACCACTCCGTCTACACTGGCCTTCGATAACAACACCATCTACACTCACATTTGATAACAATACCGTCTAAACTGGCCTTCGATAATCAGACCATCTACATTGGCCCTCGATAACCACACGATGTACACTGGCCATCCATAACCACACCGTATACAATGACCTTCGATAACTACACTATCTACACCGGCCTTCCTTAACCTACAGCATCTACAGTGGCCTTCAATAACAACACCGTCTAAACTGGCCTTCCATAACCACACCGTCTACACTGGTCTTCGATAACCACACTGTCTACACTATCCTTCCATAACGATCCAGTCTGCACTAGCCTTCCATAACCAAACTGTCTACACTGACCTTCCATAACCACAAAGTCTACACTAGCCTTCGATAACCACACCGAATATACCAGCCTTCGATAACCACACTGTCTACACTGGCGTTCGTTAACCACACGAATTACACTGGCCTTCGATAACGACACCGTCTACACTGGCCTTCCGTAACCACACTGTCTACACTGGTCTTCGATAACCACACCGTCTCAATTGGCCTTCCATAACCACACCATCTACACTGGTCTTCCATAACCACACAGTCTAAATTGGCCTTACAGTACCACACCGTCTGCACTGGCCTTTCATAACCACACCAGCTAAACTGGCCTTCGATAACCACACCTTCTACACTGGCCTTCCATAGCCACACAATCTCCACTGGTCTTCAATACACACACCATCTACACTGGTCTTCAATACTCACACCATTTACGCTGGCATTCGATAGCCACACCGTCTACACTGGCCTTCCATAACCTCCCCGTCTACATTGGCCATTGATAACTACACCGTCTACACGGGCATTCGATAACCACACCGTCTACTCCTGCATTTGATTACCATAGCGTGTACACTGGCCTTCTATTACTGCACCGTCTACACTGGCCTTTGATAACCACACTGTCTATACTTACCTTCGATAACGACACGTCTACACTGGCCTTCGATAATGACACCATCTACATTGGCCATCGATAATGACACCATCTACACTGGCCTTCCATATCTACACCATCTACACTGGCCATCTATAATCACACCGTCTACACTGGCCTTCTATAACCACACCTTCTACACTGGCCTTCCATAACCACACCATCTACACTGGCTTTCCTTAACCAAACCATCTACACTGGCCTTCCATAACCACACTGTCTACTCTGGTCTTCCATAACCACACCGTTTACACTGGCCCTCCATAACCACACCGTCTACACAGGCCTTCCATAACCACACTATCTAAAACTTGTCTACAATAACCACACCGTCTACACTGGCCTTCCATAACCACACTGTGTACACTAGCCTTCCATTATCACACCGTCTACACTGTTCTTCCTTAACCACATCGTCTAACTGATCTCCGATAACCACACCGTCTACACTGGCCTTCCATAATCACACCGTGTATACTGGCCTTCCATTACCACACCGTCTACACTAACTTTCCATAACCACACTGTCTGCACTGGCCTTCGTTATCCACACTATCTTCACTAGCCATCCATAACCACACCATGTACACTGGCCTCCCATAACCACACCGTCTACACGGGCCTTCCATAACCACATCGTCTACACAGGCCTTGAATAACCACACCCTCGACACTGGCCTTCCATAACCACACCATTTACACTAACCTCCTATATCCACACTGTCTGCACTGGCCTTCCATAACCACACCATCTACACTGGCCTTTGTTAACCACACCATCTACATTGGCCTTCCATAACCACACCATCTACACTGGCCTTTGTTAACCACACCATCTACATTGGCCTTCCATAACCACACCATCTACACTGGAATCCCATAGCCACACCTCAATACTGGCCTTCCACATCCACACCGTCCACACTGGCCTTCCATAACAACATCGTCTACATTGGCCTTCGTTAAGTACACCATCTACACCGGCTTTACACAACCACACCATATACACTGGCCTCCCATAACCACACCGTCTACACTGGCCTTCCATAACTACACGCTCTACACTAGCCTTCGTTAACCACACCATATACACTAGCCTTCCTTAACCACACCATATACACTGGACTCCCATAACCACACCGTCTACAGTGGCCTTTTAAAACCACACCATCTACACTGGCCTTCGATAACCACACCGTCTCCGATGGCCTTCCATAATCACACCATCTACACTGGCCTCCCATAACTACACCGTTTACACTGGCCTTCCATAACCACACCATCTACACTGGCCTCCCGTAACCACACTTTTTACACTGGCTTTTCATAACCACACCATCTACACTGGCCTCCCATAACCACACCGTCTACACTGGCCTTCCGTAACCACACCATCTACACTGGCCTCCCGTAACCACACCGTCTACACTGGCCCTTCATAACCACACCATCTACACTGGACTCCTATAACCACACCGTCTACACTGGCCTTCCATATCCACACCCTCAACAATGGCCTTCGATGACCACTCTATTTACACTGGCCTTCCATAACCACATGGTGTACACCGGCCTTCCATAAGCACACCGTCTACACTGACCTTCGTTAAACACAATCTATACTGGCTTTCAGTAAACACACCGTCTAAACTGCCCTTTGATAACCACACCCTGTTCACTGGCCTTCCATCAACACTCCGTCTAGACTGGTCTTCCATAACCACACAGTCTACTCTGGCTTCCCATAGACAAACCTCTACATTGACCTTCCATAACCACACCGTATACACTGGTCTTCCCCCACTATACCGTCTACACTGGTCTTCCCCCACCATACCGTCTACACTGGTCTTCCCCCACTATACCGTCTACACTGGTCTTCCCCCACTATACCGTCTACACTGGTCTTCCCCCATTATACCGTCTACACATTTATACCCTACACTCTGGCCTTCCACAGCTCCGTCTACACTAACTTTTCACAACCAACCCATCATTTATGGATGCACTCACACATGATGTAGTCAAGGAGGCCAAGAAAACATCCCTATGATGGCGTCACATTTTTTATCACCAGTTCATTATCTGAAGAATCACACGAGATCTCGTTGCCTCTGAGCCAGAACCAGTAATATTTATGGACTGGGAGGGAAATTAATCCAGCCTGATATATGGACATGTGGGTGGCTTGGAAAAGATAAGCAGGACTGGGGGGTTGAGATAGACGTTCTGCTGTAAGACGAGAGGCGGCGGGTGCGTTAGATATGATTAGGTTAGGTTTTGATTTCGCTAGCTCGTCCGACACTGCTTGCCTGTTCTGACTTGAGGTACACTGTAGGGGGCTTCATCTGGCAACATGTCTGGCCACATTGGTGCTGACGAGGGTCACACCTGGCCACATTGGTGCTGACGAGGGTCACGCCTGGCCACATTGGTGCTGACGAGGGTCACGCCTGGCCACATTGGTGCTGACGAGGGTCACGCCTGGCCACATTGGTGCTGACGAGGGTCACGCCTGGCCACATTGGTGCTGACGAGGGTCACGCCTGGCCACATAGGTGCTGACGAGGGTCACGCCTGGCCACATTGGTGCTGACGAGGGTCACGTCTGGCCACATTGGTGCTGACGAGGGTCACGCCTGGCCACATTGGTGCTGACGAGGGTCACGCCTGGCCACATTGGTGCTGACGAGGGTCACGCCTGGCCACATTGGTGTTGACGAGTATCACGCCTGGCCACATTGGTGCTGACGAGGGTCACGCCTGGCCACATTGGTGCTGACGAGGGTCACGCCTGGCCACATTGGTGCTGACGAGGGTCACGCCTGGCCACATTGGTGCTGACGAGGGTCACGCCTGGCCACATTGGTGCTGACGAGTATCACGCCTGGCCACATTGGTGCTGACGAGTATCACGCCTGGCCACATTGGTGCTGACGAGGGTCACGCCTGGCCACATTGGTGCTGACGAGGGTCACGCCTGGCCACATTGGTGCTGACGAGGGTCACGCCTGGCCACATTGGTGCTGACGAGGGTCACGCCTGGCCACATTGGTGCTGACGAGGGTCACGCCTGGCCACATTGGTGCTGACAAGGGACATAGTCAGCCACGATTGTGCTGGGTAGGGCCACGTCTAGCCATCCTGCACCGGCTAGAAACAAAACAACGCATCCAGGCCTTCAGGAAGGACGTTGAGGCGGAGTTAAGACAGTATCAGATTTGTCACAATAGAAATACTGAAGAAAAAGTGCATATACATATACGAACAAAGTGCATATGAACGCGCACCTTCATAGAACATACAAACCTCCAACAGCCTGGATCGAACCCGGGACCCCTGTGCAACAGGCGGGAATGCTACCGCTAGGTTGTGGGCCTGGCTAATAGGAAATAACTATTGAATACTATGTACTCGAATACCCTTCGTCTCACGTTGGTGAGCAACGGGGTCTACACCGGTCATTTCTCATCAGGCTCACACAGCCAGCAGATAGCATTTTACCGAACCTAACTGTACAACGCGGAAGTAAATGAATACGAACAAAGTGCATATGTACACACACCTTCATAGAACATACAGGCTGTATGAGCCTCATGGGAAATGACCGGTGTAGACCCCGTTGCTCACCAATGTGAGACGAAGGGTATTCGAGTACATAGTTTTCGAATAGTCATTTCCCTTTCGGAGCGATCATAGCTTAGCGGTAACGCTCAGGCCTGTTGCACAGGGGTCCCGGGTTCTATCCTGGCTGTTGGAGGTTTGTATGTTCTATGAAGGTGCGCGTTCATATGCACTTTATTCACATATATATATATATATATATATATATATATATATATATATATATATATATATATATATATGTGTGTGTGTGTGTCTGTGTGCGTGCAATATAAACCTCCAACAGCCAGGATCGAACCCGGGACCCCTGTGCCACAGGCGGAAATGCTACCGCTAGCCTATGGGCCCGGGTTCGATCCTGGCTGTTGGAGGCTTGTATATTCAATATATGCTTGCATAGTGCCATTGTACAAAGGCAAAGGGGATAAGAGTGAGTGCCCAAATTACAGCGGTATAAGTTTGTTGAGTATTCCTGGTAAATTATATGGGAGGGTATTGATTGAGAGGGTGAAGACATGTACAGAGCAACAGATTGGGGAAGAGCAGGATGGCTTCAGAAGTGGTAGAGGATGTGTGGATCAGGTGTTTGCTTTGAAGAATGTATATGAGAAATACTTAGAAAAGCAAATGGATTTGTATGTAGCATTTATGGATCTGGAGAAGGCATATGATAGAGTTGATAGAGATGCTCTGTGGAAGGTACTAAGAATATATGGTGTGGGAGGCAAGTTGTTAGAAGCAGTGAAAAGTTTTTATCGAGGATGTAAGGCATGTGTACGTGTAGGAAGAGAGGAAAGTGATTGGTTCTCAGTGAATGTAGGTTTGCGGTAGGGGTGTGTGATGTCTCCTTGGTTGTTTAATTTGTTTATGGATGGGGGTTGTTAGGGAGGTGAATGCAAGAGTTTTGGAAAGAGGGGCAAGTATGCAGTCTGTTGGGGATGAGAGAGCTTGGGAAGTGAGTCAGTTGTTGTTCACTGATGATACAGCGCTGGTGGCTGATTCATGTGAGAAACTGCAGAAGCTGGTAACTGAGTTTGGTAAAGTGTGTGAAAGAAGAAAGTTTATTGTAAATGTGAATAAGAGCAAGGTTATTAGGAACAGTAGGGTTGAGGGTCAAGGCAACTGGGAGGTAAGTTTGAATGGAGAGAAACTGGAGGAAGTAAAGTGTTTTAGATATCTGGGAGTGGATCTGGCAGCGGATGGAACCATAGAAGTGGAAGTAAATCATAGGGTGGGGGAGGGGGCGAAAATCCTGGGAGCCTTGAAGAATGTGTGGAAGTCGAGAACATTATCTCGGAAAGCAAAAATGGCTATGTTTGAAGGAATAGTGGTTCCAACAATGTTGTATGGTTGCGAGGCGTGGGCTATGGATAGAGTTGTGCGCAGGAGGATGGATGTGCTGGAAATGAGATGTTTGAGGACAATGTGTGGTGTGAGGTGGATTGATCGAGTAAGTAACGTAAGGGTAAGAGAGATGTGTGGAAATAAAAAGAGCGTGGTTGAGAGAGCAGAAGAGGGTGTTTTGAAATGGTTTGGTCACATGGAGAGAATGAGTGAGGAAAGATTGACCAAGCGGATATATGTGTCGGAGATGGAGGGAACGAGGAGAAGAGGGAGACCAAATTGGAGGTGGAAAGATGGAGTGAAAAAGATTTTGTGTGATCGGGGCCTGAACATGCAGGAGGGTGAAAGGAGGGCAAAGAATAGAGTGAGTTGGAGCGATGTGGTATACCGGGGTTGACGTGCTCTCAGTGGATTGAATCAAGGCATGTGTATGGGGGTGGATTGGGCCATTTCTTTCGTCTGTTTCCTTGCGCTACCTCGCAAACGCGGGAGACAGCGACAAGGAAAAAAAAGAAGAAAAAAAAAAAAAATATATATATATATATATATATATATATATATATATATATATATATATATATATATATACACTTATCATACTTTGTCGATGTCTCCCGCGTTAGCAAGGTAGCGCAAGGAAACAGAGGAAAGAATGGCCCAACCCACCCACATACACATGTATATATATAAACGCCCACACACGCACATATAAAAACTATACATTTCAACGTATACATACATATACATACACAGAGATATACATATATACACATGCACATATTCATACATGCTGCCTTAATCCATACCCGCCGCCACCCCGCCACACATGAAATGACAACCCCCTCCCCCCGCACGCGCGCCAGGTAGCGCTAAGAAAGGACAAAAAAAGGCCACATTCCTCCACACTCAGTCTCTAGCTGTCATGTGTAATGCAACGAAACCACAGCTCCATTTCCACATCCAGGCCCCACAAAACTTTCCATGGTTTACCCCAGACGCTTCACATGCCCTGATTCAATCCATTGACAGCACGTCGACCCCGGTATACCACATCGTTCCAATTCACTCTATCACTTGCCCGCCTTTCACCCTCATGCATGTTCAGTCCCCGATTACTCAAAATCTTTTTCACTCCATCTTTCCACCTGCAATTTGGTCTCCCACTTCTCGTTCCCTCCACCTCTGACACATATATCCTCTTTGTCAATCTTTCCTCACTCATCCTCTCCATGTGACCAAACCATTTCAATGCACCCCATTCTGCTTTCTCAACCACACTATTTTTACTACCACACATCTCTCTTACCCTTTCATTACTTACTAGATCAAACCACCTCACACAACATATTGTCCTCAAACATTTCATTTTCAACACATCCACCCTGCACACAACCCTATCTATAGCCCACGCCTCGCAACCATATAAAATTGTTAGAACCACTACTCCTTCAAACATACCCATTTTTGCTTTCCGAGATAACGATTTCGCCTTCCACACATTCTTCAACGCTCCCAGAACCTTCACCCCCTCCCCCACCCTGTACTCACTTCCGCTTCCATGGTTCCATCCGCTGCCAAATCCACTCCCAGATATCTAAAACACTTCACTTCCTCCAGTTTTTCTCCATTCAAACCTACGTCCCAATTTGCTTGTCCCTCAACCATATTGAACCTAATAACCTGCTCTTACATTTACACTCAGCTTTCTTCTTTCACACACTTTACCAAACTCAGTCACCAACTTCTGCAGTTTCTCTCCTGAATCAGCCACCAGCGAACAACTGATTCACTTCCCAAGCCCTCTCATCCCCAACAGACCGCATACTTTTCCCTCTCTCCAAAACTCTTGCATTTACCTCCCTAACAACCCCATCCATAAATAAATCAAACAACCATGGAGACATCACGCACCCCTGCCGCAAACCGACATTCACTGGGAACCAATCACTTTCCTCTCATCCTACTCGTACACATGCCTTACATCCTCGATAAAAGCTTTTCACTGCTTCTAACAACTTGCCTCCCACACCATATATTCTTAGTACCTTCCACAGAGCATCTATATCAACTCTATCATATGTCTTCTCCAGATCCATAAATGCTACATACAAATCCATTTGCTTTTCAAAGTATTTCTCGCATACATTCCTGAAAGCAAACACCTGATCCACATATCCTCTACCAACTTGCCTTCCACACCATATACTCTTGATATCTTCCACAGAGCATGCCTATCAACTCTATCATATGCTACATGCTACATACAAATCTATCTGCTTTTCTAAGTATTTCTCACATACATTCTTCAAAGCAAAGACCTGATCCACACATCCTCTCCCACTTCTGAAACCACACTGCTCTTCCCCAGACTGATGGTCTGTACATGCCTTGATCCTCTCACTCAATACCCTCCCATATAATTTCCCAGGAATACTCAACAAACTTATACCTCTGTAATTTGAACAATCATCGTTATCCCCTTTGCCTTTGTACAATGGCACTATGCAAGCATTCTGCCATCCTCAGGCACTTCACCATGAACCATATATGTATATATTGAATATCCTCATCAACCAGTCAACAACACAGTCACCCCATTTTTTAATAAATTCCACAGCAATGCCATCCAAAACCGCCGCCTTGCCAGATTTTATCTTCCGCAAAGCTTTCACTACCTCTTATCTGTTTATCAAATCATTCTCCCTGACCGTCTCACTTCGCACATCATCTCGACCAAAACACCCTATATCTACCACTCTATCATCAAACACCTTCAACAAACCTTCAAAGTACTCACTTCATCTCTCTCTCACTCCACCATTACTTGTTATCACCACCCCATTTGACCCGTTCACCGATGTTCCCATTTGTTCTCTTGTCTTACGAACTTTATTTACCTCTTTCCAAAACATCTTTTAATTCTCCCTAAAATTGAATGATACTCTCTCACCCCAACTCTCATTTGCCTATTTTTCACCTTTTCCACCTTTCTCTTGATCTCTTGCCTCTTTCTTTTATACATCTCCCAGACATTTACATTATTTCCCTGCAAAAATCGTCCAAATGCTTCTCTCTTCTCTTTCACTAGTAATCTTACTTCTTTATCCCACCACTCACTACCCTTTCTAATATGCCCACCTCCCACATTTCTCATGCCACAGGCATCTTTTGCGCAAGCCATCACTGCTTCCCTAAATATATCCCATTCCTCCCCTGCTCCCCTTACGTCATTTGCTCTCACCTTTTCTCTTTCTGCACTCAATGTCTCCCGGTACGTCCTCACACAAGTCTCCTTTCCAAGCTCACTTACTCTCACAACTCTCTTCACCCCAACATTCTTTTTTCTTTTCTGAAAACTTCTACATATCTTCACCTTCGCCTCCACAAGATAATGACAGACATCCCTCCAGTTGCCCCTCTCAGCACATTAACGACCAAAAGTTTCTCTTACACGAGCATATCAATTAACACGTAATCCAATAGCACTCTCTGGCCATCTCTCCTACTTACATACGTATACTTATCTATACCTCTCTTTTGAAAAAAGGTAATCCCAATCTCCAGTCTTTTTACAGCACATAAATCTACAAGCTCTTCACCATTTCCATTTATAACACTAAACACCCCATGTACACCGATCACACCCTCAATTGCCACATTACTCACCTTTGCATTCAAATACATACATATATATATATATATATATATATATATATATATATATATATATATATATATATATATATATATATATATATATATATATATATATATATATATATATATATATATATATATATATATATATATATATATATATATATATAAGGTGCAAGAGGTGAAAAAAAGGGCAAATGAGAGTTGGGGTGAGAGACTATCAGTAAATTTTAGGGAGTATAAAAAGATGTTCTGGAAGGAGGTAAATAGGGTGCGTAAGACAAGGGAGCAAATGGGAACTTCAGTGAAGGGCGTAAATGAGGAGGTGATAACAAGTAGTGGTGATGTGAGAAGGAGATGGAATGAGTATTTTGAAGGTTTGTTGAATGTGTCTGATGACAGAGTGGCAGATATAGGGTGTTTTGGTCGAGGTGGTGTGCAAAGTGAGAGGGTTAGGGAAAATGATTTGGTAAACAGAGAAGAGGTAGTAAAAGCTTTGCGGAAGATGAAAGCCGGCAAGGCAGCAGGTTTGGATGGTATTGCAGTGGAATTTATTAAAAAAGGGGGTGACTGTATTGTTGACTGGTTGGTAAGGTTATTTAATGTATGTATGACTCATGGTGAGGTGCCTGAGGATTGGCGGAATGCGTGCATAGTGCCATTGTACAAAGGCAAAGGGGATAAGAGTGAGTGCTCAAATTACAGAGGTATAAGTTTGTTGAGTATTCCTGGTAAATTATATGGGAGGGTATTGATTGAGAGGGTGAAGGCATGTACAGAGCATCAGATTGGGGAAGAGCAGTGCGGTTTCAGAAGTGGTAGAGGATGTGTGGATCAGGTGTTTGCTTTGAAGAATGTATGTGAGAAATACTTAGAAAAGCAAATGGATTTGTATGTAGCATTTATGGATCTGGAGAAGGCATATGATAGAGTTGATAGAGATGCTCTGTGGAAGGTATTAAGAATATATGGTGTGGGAGGCAAGTTGTTAGAAGCAGTGAAAAGTTTTTATCGAGGATGTAAGGCATGTGTACGTGTAGGAAGAGAGGAAAGTGATTGGTTCTCAGTGAATGTAGGTTTGCGGCAGGGGTGTGTGATGTCTCCATGGTTGTTTAATTTGTTTATGGATGGGGTTGTTAGGGAGGTAAATGCAAGAGTCCTGGAAAGAGGGGCAAGTATGAAGTCTGTTGGGGATGAGAGAGCTTGGGAAGTGAGTCAGTTGTTGTTCGCTGATGATACAGCGCTGGTGGCTGATTCATGTGAGAAACTGCAGAAGCTGGTGACTGAGTTTGGTAAAGTGTGTGGAAGAAGAAAGTTAAGAGTAAATGTGAATAAGAGCAAGGTTATTAGGTACAGTAGGGTTGAGGGTCAAGTCAATTGGGAGGTGAGTTTGAATGGAGAAAAACTGGAGGAAGTGAAGTGTTTTAGATATCTGGGAGTGGATCTGTCAGTGGATGGAACCATGGAAGCGGAAGTGGATCATAGGGTGGGGGAGGGGGCGAAAATTTTGGGAGCCTTGAAAAATGTGTGGAAGTCGAGAACATTATCTCGGAAAGCAAAAATGGGTATGTTTGAAGGAATAGTGGTTCCAACAATGTTGTATGGTTGCGAGGCGTGGGCTATGGATAGAGTTGTGCGCAGGAGGATGGATGTGCTGGAAATGAGATGTTTGAGGACAATGTGTGGTGTGAGGTGGTTTGATCGAGTAAGTAACGTAAGGGTAAGAGAGATGTGTGGAAATAAAAAGAGCGTGGTTGAGAGAGCAGAAGAGGGTGTTTTAAAATGGTTTGGGCACATGGAGAGAATGAGTGAGGAAAGATTGACCAAGAGGATATATGTGTCGGAGGTGGAGGGAACGAGGAGAAGAGGGAGACCAAATTGGAGGTGGAAAGATGGAGTGAAAAAGATTTTGTGTGATCGGGGCCTGAACATGCAGGAGGGTGAAAGGAGGGCAAGGAATAGAGTGAATTGGAGCGATGTGGTATACAGGGGTTGACGTGCTGTCAGTGGATTGAATCAAGGCATGTGAAGCGTCTGGGGTAAACCATGGAAAGCTGTGTAGGTATGTATATTTGCGTGTGTGGACGTGTGTATGTACATGTGTATGGGGGGGGTGGGTTGGGCCATTTCTTTCGTCTGTTTCCTTGCGCTACCTCGCAGACGCGGGAGACAGCGACAGAGTATAAAAAAAAAAAAAAAAATATATATATATATATATATATATATATATATATATACATATATATATATATATATATATATATATATATATATATATATATATATATATATATATATATATATATGTATATATATATATATATATATATATATATATATATCTTTTTTTTTCTTTTAAACTAGTCGCCATTTCCCGCGTTAGCGAGGTAGCGTTAAGAACAGAGGACTGGGCCTTTTTTGGAATATCCTCACCTCGCCCCACTCTGTTCCTTCTTTTGGGAAAAAAAAAAATGTGTTTGATGATAGAGTGGCAGATATAGGGTGTTTTGGTCGAGGTGGTGTGCAAAGTGAGAGGCTTAGGGAAAAGGATTCTGTAAATAGAGAAGAGGTAGTAAAACCTTTGCGGAATCAATCCATTGACAGAACGTCGACCCCGGTATACCACATCGTTCCAATTCACTCTATTCCTTGCACGCCTTTCACCCTCCTGCATGTTTAGGTCTCGATCACTCAAAATCTTTTTCATTTCATCTTTCCAACTCCAATTTGGTCACCCAATTCTCCTCGTTCCCTCCACCTCTGACATATATATCCTCTTTGTCAATGTTTCCTCATTCATTCTTTCCATGTGACCAAACCCTTTCAAAATACCCTCTTCTGCTCTCTCGGCCACACTCTTTTTATTACCACACATCTCTCTTACCCTTTCATTACTTACTCGATCAAACCAAATCACACCACATATTGTCCTCAAACATCTCATTTCCAGCACATCCACCCTCCTCCGCACAGCTCTATATATAGCCCACGCGTCGCAACCATATAACATTGTTGGAACCACTACTCCTTCAAACATACCCATTTTTTCTTTCCAAGATAACGTTCTCGACTTCCACACATTTTTCAACGCTCCCAGAACTTTCGCCCTCTACCTAACCCTATGATTCACTTCCGCTTCCATGGATCCATCCGATGCCAAATCCACTCCCAGATATCTAAAACACTTTACTTCCTCCAGTTTTTCTCCATTCAAACTTACCTCCCAATTGACTTGTCCCTCAACCCTACTGTACCTAAGAACCTTGCTCTTATTCACATTTACTCTCAGCTTTCTTCATTAACACACTTTACCAAACTCAGTTACCAGCTTCTGCAGTTTCTCACCCGAAACAGCCACCAGCGCTGTATCATCAGCGAACAACAATTGACTCACTTCCCAAGCTCTCTCATCCACAACAGACTGCATACTTGCCCCTCTTTCCAAAACTCTTGCATTTACCTCCCCAACAACCCCATCCATAAACAAATTAAACAACCATGGAGACATCACGCACCCCTGCCGCAAACCAACATTCACTGATAACCAAACACTTTCCACTCTTCCAACACGTACACATGCCTTACATCTTCGATAAAAACTTTTCACTGCTTCTAACAACTTACCTCCCACACCATATATTCTTAATACCTTCCACAGAGCATCTCTATCAACTCTATCATACGCCTTCTCCAGATCCATAAATGCTACATACAAATCCATTTGCTTTTCCAAGTATTTCTCACATACATTCTTCAAAGCAAACACCTGATCCACACATCCTCTACCACTTCTGAAACCACAGTGCTCTTCCCCAATCTGATGCTCTGTACATGCCTTCACCCTCTCAATCATTACCCTCCCATATAATTTCCCAGGTCTACTCAACAAACTTATACCTCTGTAATTTAAACCTCACTCTTATCCTCTTTGCCTTTATACAATGGCAGTATGCTAGCATTCCGCCAGTCCACAAGCACCTCACCATGAGTCATACATATATTGAATAACCTTACCAACCAGTCAGCAATACAGTCACCACTTTTTTTTAATAAATTCCACTGCTATTACATCCAAACCCGCTGCCTTGCTGGCTTTCATCTTCAGCAAAGCTTTTATTACCTCTTTTCTGTCTACCAAATCATTCTCCCCAATCCTGTCACTTTGCACACCACCTCGACCAAACCACCCTATATCTGCCACTCTATCATCAAACACATTCCACAACCCTTCAAAATACACATCACCACTACTTGTTATCACTTCTCCATTAGCCCCCTTCACTGATGTTCCCATTTGTTCCCTTGCCTCACGCACTTTATTTACCTCTTTCCAAAACATCTTTTTACTCTCCCTAATATATATATATTTTTTTTTTTGCTTTGTCGCTGTCTCCCGCGTTTGCGAGGTAGCGCAAGGAAACAGACGAAAGAAATGGCCCAACCCACCCCCCCCATACACATGTATATACATACGTCCACACACGCAAATATACAATACCTACACAGCTTTCCATGGTTTACCCCAGACGCTTCACATGCCCTGATTCAATCCACTGACAGCACGTCAACCCCGGTATACCACATCGCTCCAATTCACTCTATTCCTTGCCCTCCTTTCACCCTCCTGCATGTTCAGGCCCCGATCACACAAACTCTTTTTCACTCCATCTTTCCACCTCCAATTTGGTCTCCCACTTCTCCTCGTTCCCTCCACCTCCGACACATATATCCTCTTGGTCAATCTTTCCTCACTCATTCTCTCCATGTGCCCAAACCATTTCAAAACACCCTCTTCTGCTCTTTCAACCACGCTCTTTTTATTTCCACACATCTCTCTTACCCTTACGTTACTTACTCGATCAAACCACCTCACACCACACATTGTCCTCAAACATCTCATTTCCAGCACATCTATCCTCCTGCGCACAACTCTATCCATAGCCCACGCCTCGCAACCATACAACATTGTTGGAACCACTATTCCTTCAAACATACCCATTTTTGCTTTCCGAGATAACGTTCTCGACTTCCACACATTCTTCAAGGCTCCCAGGATTTTCGCCCCCTTCCCCACTATATGATCCATTTCCGCTTCCATGGTTCCATCCGCTGCCAGATCCACTCCCAGATATCTAAAACACTTTACTTCCTCCAGTTTCTCTCCATTCAAACTTACCTCCCAATTGACTTGACCCTCAACCCTACTGTACCTAATTACCTTGCTCTTATTCACATTTACTCTTAACTTTCTTCTTTCACACACTTTACCAAACTCAGTCACCAGCTTCTGCAGTTTCTCACATGAATCAGCCACCAGCGCTGTATCATCAGCGAACAACAACTGACTCACTTCCCAAGCTCTCTTATCCCAACAGACTTTATACTTGCCCCTCTTTCCAAAACTCTTGCATTCACCTCCCTAACAACCCCATCCATAAACAAATTAAACAACCAGCGAGACATCACACACCCCTGCCGCAAACCTACATTCACTGAGAACCAATCACTTTCCTCTCTTCCTACACGTACACATGCCTTACATCCTCGATAAAAACTTTTCACTGCTTCTAACAACTTGCCTCCCACACCATATATTCTTAATACCTTCCACAGAGCATCTCTATCAACTCTATCATATGCCTTCTCCAGATCCATAAATGCTACATACAAATCCATTTGCTTTTCTAAGTATTTCTCACATACATTCTTCAAAGCAAACACCTGATCCACACATCCTCTACCACTTCTGAAACCACAGTGCTCTTCCCCAATCTGATGCTCAGTACATGCCTTCACCCTCTCAATCAATACCCTCCCATATAATTTACCAGGAATACTCAACAGAATTATACCTCCGTAATTTGAGCACTCACTCTTATCCCCTTTGCCTTTGTACAAAGGCACTATGCACACATTCCGCCAATCTTCAGGCACCTCACCATGAGTCATACATACATTAAATAACCTTACCAACCAGTCAATAATACAGTCACCCCCTTTTTTAATAAATTCCACTGCAATACCATCCAAACCTGCTGCCTTGCCGGCTTTCATCTTCCGCAAAGCTCTTACTACCTCTTCTCTGTTTACCAAATCATTTTCCCTAACCCTCTCACTTTGCACACCACCTCGACCAAAACACCCTATATCTGCCACTCTATCATCAAACACATTCAACAAACCTTCAAAATACTCACTGCATCTCCTTCTCACATCACCACTACTTGTTATCACCACCCCATTTGCGCCCTTCACTGAAGTTCCCATTTGCTGCCTTGTCTTACGCACTTTATTTACCTCCTTCCAGAACATCTTTTTATTCTCCCTAAAATTTAATGATACTCTCTCACCCCAACTCTCATTTGCCCTCTTTTTCACCTCTTGCACCTTTCTCTTGACCTCCTGTCTCTTTCTTTTATACATCTCCCACTCAATTGCATTTTTTCCCTGCAAAAATCGTTCAAATGCCTCTCTCTCTCTTTCACTAATAATCTTACTTCTTCATCCCACCACTCACTACCCTTTCTAGTCAACCCACCTCCCACTCTTCTCATGCCTCAAGCATCTTTTGCGCAATCCATCACTGATTCCCTAAATACATCCCATTCCTCCCCCACTCCCCTTATTTACTTTGTTCTCACCTTTTTCCATTCTGTACTCAGTCTCTCCTAGTACTTCCTCACACAAGTCTCCTTCCCAAGCTCACTTACTCTCACCACCCTCTTCACCCCAACATTCACTCTTCTTTTCTGGAAACCCATACAAATCTTCACCTTAGCCTCCACAAGATAATGATCAGACATCCCTCCAGTTGCACCTCTCAGCACATTAACATCCAAAAGTCTCTCTTTCGCGCGCCTGTCAATTAACACGTAATCCAATAACGCTCTCTGGCCATCTTTCCTACTTACATACGTGCACTTATGTATATCTCGCTTTTTAAACCAGGTATTCCCAATCACCAGTCCTTTTTCACCACATAAATCTACAAGCTCTTCGCCATTTCCATTTACAACACTGAACTCCCCATGTATACCAATTATTCCCTCAACTGCCACATTACTCACCTTTGCATTCAAATCACCCATCACTGTAACCCGGTCTCGTGCATCAAAACCACTAACACACTCATTCAGCTGCTCCCAAAACACTTGCCTCTCATGATCTTTCTTCTCATGCCCAGGTGCATATGCACCAATAATCACCCATCTCTCTCCATCAACTTTCAGTTTTACCCATATTAATCGAGAATTTACTTTCTTACATTCTATCACATACTCCCACAACTCATGTTTCAGGAGTACTGCTACTCCTTCCCTTGCTCTTGTCCTCTCACTAACCCCTGACTTTACTCCCAAGACATTCCCAAACCGCTCTTCCCCTTTACCCTTGAGCTTCGTTTTACTCAGAGCCAAAACATCCAGGTTCCTTTCCTCAAACATACTACCTATCTCTCCTTTTTTCACATCTTGGTTACATCCACACACATTTAGACACCCCAGTCTGAGCCTTCGAGGAGGATGAGCACTCCCCGCGTGACTCCTTCTGTTTCCCATTTTAGAAAGTTTAAAATACAAGGAGGGGAGGATTTCTGGCCCCCCCGCTCCCTTCCCTTTTAGTCGCCTTCTACGACACGCAGGGAATACGTGGGAAGTATTCTTTCTCCCCCATCCCCAAGGATAGGATATATCCATTTTTTCCATACATATTTGCCATTTCCCGCGTTACGGAGGTTGCATTAAAAAAGAGAGGAAAGTGCATTAGTACCACGAGAAATATCACTGAATCATCTATTATCCAATGCACAAAAAACTATAACCTTTATATTAGTGAAGGTCTATTAAATTCGGATAGCTTTATTACTGATAAAATCTGTGAACTATTCCCCTTGTTGTCCACATGATAAGTTTATGATACGCTCATTGTCTGTCTTGGACAGTCGCTTGTTTACCAATTGGCGTCCTCGCTACGTCTCTTTGTTGTATATCAACTGATCCATATCTCTTTCTTGTATCTTCCTTGATGATGTGATTATTACACGAAAGTACACTTGGGAACTCATCGTGTTTCATTTCCCTGTGGACTCATAGGAATATACTTGATCACGCGCTGAAATTGTAATCCTTTCCAATATATGTAGATATGATGATCACACTTGTCTGTGATGAAAGTATGAAGGTGAAATCACACTTCAGTAGTTCATACAATTTCGTTTAGCATGTAATTTTCTTATGCTTCTTGTAACATAGATGTGACAAAAAAGGATAAATCTACAAGTTTAGAGTTGCCCTATTCTCCAAACTTAGCTAATTTAAGACATGTTCTAAAAAAAAATTCTTGCAATGTTGCTTTCCAGTACAGTAACATCATCAGCAAGACCTTAATAAATGTTAAGCCAAATCATGCAACCACTGGGAGAGTTTACGCCGTCAAATGCAAGGCATGTAAATATATTCATGTAGGCCAGACTGGTAAGACTCTAACGGAGAGGTGTTATTGGCACCGACATTCAATAAGGAGGGATGACCACAAAAATACGATCGCTAAACATTGTCATGAAAATGATCACCCAACAGATCTTGAAACTCTCGTTATCTTATATCCTCCGCTGATTATGCCACACTAAAAACTTTAACTTTTCTCCAAGCAATTCTAAAGCCCATCCTAGCCTTAACCAAATCAGTATGAGAGAATTGACAAATCACGAAAACATCCAAAGGTCTCTTTTTTCACCCCTATCAATTAACATGCAATCCAATAATGCCCTTTGACCATCTCTCTTACTCATATACCTATACTTATGTATACCTCCCTTTTTAAACCAGGTATTCCCGATCACCAATTATTTTTCCGCACACAGATCTACAAGCTCTTCACCATTTCCATTCACAACACTGAATACCCCATGTACACCAATCATACCACTAACTGCCACATTACTCACCTTCGCATTTGAATCATCCATCACTAATACCCGGTCATGTGCACCAAAGCTACTAACACACTCACTCAGCTGCTCCCAAAACACTTGCCCCTCATGATCTTTCTTTTCAAGACCAAGTGCATAAGCACCAATAATCACCTGTCTCTCTCCATCCACCTTCAGTTTTATCCACAACATTCTAGAATTTACTTTCTTAAACTCTATCACATCCCCACAACTGCGTCAAGAACAGTGCTTCTCCTTCCTTAGCTCTTGTCCTCTCACCAACCCCTGACTTAATTCCCAAGACGTTCCCAAACCACTTTTCTCCTTTCCCCTTGAGCTTCGTTTCACTCAGAGCCAAAACATCCAGGTTCCTTTCCTCAAACATACTACCCATCTCTCCTTTCTTCTCATCTTGGTTACATCCACACACATTTAGACACCCAAATCTGAGCCTTCGAGGAGGATGAGCACTTCCTGCTTTACTTCTTCAACTGGCCTTCCATAACAACCCTGTCTACATTAGCCATCAACAACCACCATGTCTACACTGGCCTTCCACAACCACTTCGTCTACACTGGCCATCAAAAGTCACCTTGTCTACACTGGTCATCCACAACCATCCAGTCTGCAGCGGCCTCCCAGTACAACCCAGTCTACACTAACCTTTCACAATCACCCTGTCTACACTGGCCTTTCACAACCATCCTGTCTAAACTGGCCTTCCACAACCACCCTGACTACACTGGCCTTTCACAACCATCCTGTCTAAACTGGTCTTCCACAACCACCCTATCTAAAGTGGCCTTCCACAACCACCCTGTCAACATTGACCTTTCACTGCCACCCTGTCTTCATTGGCCTTTAACATCTATCCTCTCTATACTGGCCTTGCACAACCACTCTGCCTAAACCGGCCCTTCACAACCACCATGTCTACACTCTCCTTTCACAACCAGCCTGTCTACATTGGACTTACAAAACTATCCTGTCTTCACTAACCTTCCACGACAATCCCGTCTACACTTGCCTTTCACAACAAGCCTGTCTACACTGACCATAAACAACCACCATGTCTACACTAGTCTTCCACATCCACCCTGTCTAAACTGGCTTTCAAACAACTACTCTCTCTACACTAGCCTTCCAGAACCACCCTATCTACGCTAGCCTTCACAACCACCTTCTCCACACTAGCCTTCCACAACCACCCTGTCTACACAGACCTATCACAACCACTCTGTCCTCACTTACCTTCCACAACCACCCTGGCTATACTGGCCTATTACAACCATTCAGTACTCCCTGGTCTTCCGCAACCACCCTGTATAAACTGGCGTTCTACAACTCCGCCTACACAGGTCTTTCACAACTACCCTGTCTGCACTTGCCTTCAAGAACCACCCTGTCTACACTAGCCTTCCGCAACCATCCTGTCTACACCGTCCTTTCACAATTACGCTGACTTCACTGACCTTTCACAACCACCCTATCTACACTAGCCTTTCGCAACCACCTTATCTACACTGGCCTTTCACAAACAACCTGTGTTCACTGGTCTTCCTCAACTACACTATCTACACTAGCCTTTCACAACCACCCTGTTTAAACTGGCCTTTCACAACCATCCTGTTTAAACTAACCTTTCACAACCATTCTGTTTAAACTGGCCATTCACAACCACCATGACTTCACTGGCCTCCTACAACCACCCTGTCAACACTGGCCTTCCAAATCCACCCGGTCTACACTGGTCTTCCACAACCGCCCTGTGTACACTGTCTCACAACCACCCTGTCTACACTGGTCTTCTACAACCACCGTCTACACTGGCCTTTCAAAAGTGCACTCTTTACATTGGCCTTCCAAAACCACCCTATCTTTACTGTCTTTTCACAACAACTTTGTCTTCACTCATCTTTCACAACCATCCTGTCTTCACTGTCCTTTCACAACTACCCTGTCTACACTGGCCTTTCATAACCACCCCGTCTACACTGGCCTTCCAAACACACCCTGTCTTCACCGTCCTTCACAACCGCCCTGTCTACACTGGCCTTCCGTAACCACCCTGTTTCCACTGTTCTTTCACAAACACCCTGTCTACACTGTCCTTCCACAACCACCTTGTCTACACTGGAATTTCATAACCACCCATTCTTCGTTAGCCCTCCACAACCACCCTCATCTTAACTGGCCTTGCACAACAACCCTGTCTACACTGGCCTATCAATACCCACCATGTCTACACTAGTCTTCCACATCCACCCTGTCTAAACTGGCCTTCAAACAACCACCCTCTCCACTCTAGCCTTCCACAACCACCCTGTCTACACTCACCTTTCACACCCACTCTGTCTTCACTGGCCTTCCACAACCACCCTGGCTATACTGGCCTAACACACTTGCCTTCCACAACCATCCTGTCTATACTGTCATTTCTCAACTACCCTGTCTACATTGGTCTCCTACAACTACCGTCTACACTGGCCTTTCACAACCACTCTCTCTACATTGGTTTTCTAAAACCAACCGGTCTACACTGGCCATTTACAACCACCCTGTCTACACTGTCCTTTCTCAACCACCTTGTCTACACTGGCCTTCTACAACAACCGTCTACACTGGCATTTCACAGCCACCCTCTCCACATTGGCCTTCCAAAACCAACCTGTCAACACTACATTTACAAACACCCTCTCTACATCGGCCTTCCAAAACCACCCCTGTCTACACTGGTCTTTCACAACCACTCTGTCTAAAATGGCTCTCAAAATCAGCCTGTCTTCACTGACCACCCAAGGCCACTCTGTCTACACTGGCCTGCCACAACAACCGTCACTACACTGGCTTTCCACAAACAGCCCGCCTTCATTGGCCTTCCACGACAACCCTGTCCAAACTGGCCTTCCACTAACACCCAGGCTACACTGGCCATCCAAAACCACCTGTCTTTACTGGCGTTTCACAACCACCCTGTCTACTCTGGCCTTCCAGAACCACCTTGTCTACATTGGCCTTCCACAACCACTCTGTCTTCACTGGAATTCCAGACACACCGTGTCTACACTGGCCTTTCAAAGCCACCCTGTCTACGCTGGCCTTTCAAAGCCACCCTGTCTACACTGGCCTTTCAAAGCCACCCTATATTCACTGGCCTTTCGCTACCATCCTGTCTTCACTAGCCTCCAACAACCACCCCGTCTACATTGGGATTTCATAACCACACTGTGTTCACTGATCTTTCACAACCACCTTGTATTCACTGGCCTTCCAGAACCACACTGTCTACATTGGCCTTTTACAACCACCCTGTCTACAATGGCCTTCTACAACCACCCTGTATACACTGCCCTTTCGTAACCACCCTGGCTACACTGGCCTTTCACAACCACGCTGTCTGCACTGGCCTTACACAAAAACCTTGTCTACATTGGACTTCCAAAACCACCCTGTTTACATTTGCCTTCCATAACCACCTTGTATACACTTACCTTCCACAACCAACCTGTCTACACGGGCCTTCCACAACCACCCTGTCTACACTGGACTTTCACGACCATGCATTGCTCGCTCTTCTTTCACAACCAATGACTTCATCAGCTTTCCAAAACCACTCTTTCAACAATGGCCTTTCACAACCACCCCTTTTTCTATGGCCTTCCACAACCACCCTGTCTACATTGGATTTCCACAACCACCCTTTCTACATTTGCTTTCCATGACTATCTTTTCTACACTGGCCTTTTACAACAACCCTCTCTCCATTTGCCTTCGAAAACCACCTTGTCTACACTGGCCTTTCACAACCAACCTTTCTACACGGGCCTTCCACAACCACCCTGTCTATACTGGTCTTCTAATGCACCTTGTCTTCGCTGGCATATCACAACCACACTGTCTATAATGACTTTCCACAACCACATTGTTTGCACTGGCTTTTCACAACCACCCTGTCTTCACTGGCTTTTCACAACCATCCTGTCTTCACTGGCTTTTCACAACCATCCTGTCTTCAATGACTTTAAACAACCAATCAGTCTATTTTGCCTTTCACAACCATTATGTCTGCACTGGCCTTCCATAATAACCCTGTCTACACTGTCCTTCCATAACAACCCTGTCTACACTGGCTATCTACAACCACCCTGTCCTCGCTGGCCTTTCACAAACACACTATGTACAATTTCATTCTACAACCACCCTGTCTACATCACCCTTCTACAACCACCCTGTCACCAACGGCCTTTCACAATCACCCTGTCTTCACTTGCCTTTAACAACCAACCTGTCTACGCAGACCTACCACAAACATCTTCTCCACAAAGGCTTTTCACAACCACCCTGTCTATACAGGCCTTTCACAACCACTCTGTCTACACTGGCCTTTCACAACCACCCAGTTTTCACTGGCTTTCCAAAACCACCCTGTCTACACTGACCTCTCATAATCACCCTGTTTACACTGGCCTTTCATAACCATCATGTCTACAGTGGTCTTTCAACACCACCCCGTCTACACTGGCCTTCAACAACCACTCTGTCTACACTTGCCTTTCACAACCACCCTGTCTAAGCAGATATTCCATAACCACCATGTCTACACTAGCCTTCCAAAACCACCCTGTCTACACTGGCCTTTCATAACTACCCTGTCTATAGTGGCCTTTCAAAACCACCCTGTCTAAACTGGTTTTTCATAACCACCCTGTCCACACTGGCCTTTCACAACCATCCTGCTTTAACAAACCTCCCTTGACCATTATGTCTGAACTAGACTTTCACGGCCATCCTACGTATACTGTCCTTTCACAACCAACATTTCTTCACTGGCCTTTCACAACCACCCTGTCTTCACCGGCCTTTCACAACCAACCTGTCTACACTGGCTTTTTACAACCACACTGTCCACACTAACTTTTCACAACCAACCTGTCTTCACTGGCCTTCCACAACCACTCTGTCTACTCTGGCCTTTCACAACCACCCTATCTAAACTGGCCTTTCACAACCAACCTGTCTTCGCTGGCCTTCCACAACCACCCTGTCTGCACTAGTCTTTCACAACCATCCTATCTAAACTGGCCTTTCACAACCAACCTGTCTTCGCTGGCCTTCCACAACCACCCCGTCTACAGTGGACACTGGCCTTATACAACATCCCTGTTCTCACTGGTATTTCACAAACTCCCACTCTGGCGTTCCACAAGCACCTTGTATACGCTAGCCTTTTACAACCACCCTGTCTACATTGGCCTTTCTAAACCACTCTGTCTTTTCTGGCCTTCCACAACATCCCTGTATACACAAGCCATTCACAACCACCCTGTCTTCACTGGCCCCGGAAAAACCCTGTCTACAATTGCCTTTCACAACCACCTTGTCTTCACTGGCCTTTTACAACCAGCCTGTCTTCACTGACCTTCCACGACCACCCTCTCTTCACCAGCCTCTCACAACAAATCTGCCTACACTAACCTTTCACAACCACCTTGTCTACACTGGTAGTCCACGATCGCTCTGTCTTTTCTGGCCTTGCTCAACATCCATGTATACACTAGCCTTTCACAACCACTCTGTCTTCACTGACCTTCAAAAACCAACCTGTCTACAAAGGCCTTCCATAACCACTCTGTCTTTACTGGCTTTGAACAACCACACTGTCTACATTAGCCCTCCATAACCACCCTGTTTACACTGGTCTTCCAAAATCACCCTGTCTTCATTAACATTTCACAGCCACCCTATCTTATATTCTGTCCTCACTGTCTTTTCACAACCAACCTTCCTTCACCGGCTTTTCACAACCACTCTGTCCTCACTGGCCTTTCACAAATATCCTGTCTACACTGGCCTTTCACAACCAACCTGTCTACACTGGCCTTTCAGAACCAACCTGTCTACACTGGCCTTCCAAGATCATACAGGATAAACTGGCCTTTCACAACCACCTTGTTTGCAATGACCTTCCACACTCACCCTACCTTCACTGGCCTCCACAATTACTCTGTCTATACTGGCCATTCACATCTACCCTCTGTTCACTGGCCTTTCACACCAACCCTGTCTTCAAAGGCCTTCCACAACCACTGTGGCTACACTGGGCTTTCACAACAATCGTGTCTTCACTAACCTCCCACAACCACCCTGTCTACACTGAACTTTCACGACCATCCAGTGTAGACGGTCCTCTCACAACCAACGTCATCGCTGGCCTTCCACAATCACTCTGTCTACAATGCACTTTTACAACCACCCTGATTACACCGGCCTTTCACAACCACCCTTCAACACTGGCCTAACAAAACTAACTTGTTTTCACTGTCTTTCCGCAACCACTCTCTCTACTTGCCTTCCATAACTACCTTGTCTTCACTGGCCTTTCATAACCTACCTGTCTACATAGGCCTTTCACAACCACACTTTCTACACTTGCCTTCAATAACACTTTGTCTGCACTGGCCTTCCACAACCACCCTGTCTACACTTGCCTTCTATAACCACCTTGTCTACACTGACCCTCCACAACCATCCTGTCTTCGCTGGCCTTTCTCAACCACCCTGTCTACAATGGCCTCCACAACCACTCTGTTTACACTGACTTTTTACAAGCACCCTGTCTTCATTGGCCTTTCACAACTAACCTGTGTTCACTGAACTAACACAACCGCACTATCTACATTGGCCTTTAACAATCTTCCTGTCTACACGGGCCTTCCACAACCACCCTCTTTACACTGGCCTTCCACAATCACCTTGTCTTCGTTGGCCTTTCACAACCACCCAGCCTACATTGGCCTTTCACAACCACCCTGTCTTCAATGGCCTTTCATAACCACTCTGTCTACAGTGGCCTTAATCAACCATACATTCTACATTGGCCTTTCACAATCACTCTGTCTACACTGGCCTTCCACAACCACACTATTTAAACTGTCCTTCCACGACCATGCTATTTACACTGTCCTCCTACAACTACACTGTTTATATTAGCTTCTCACAACCACCTTGTTTGCACTAGTCTTTCACAACTAAACCGCTCCGTCTATTGTTCACAACAAAAAAGATATCGGGAAAGTTTTGTACATCCAGCGCATTTCTTGATGAGAGTATAAAGTATCTAAAGCCAAGAGAAACCCATACACTCTCCCTGATCTTTTATTCACACTCTTAGAAATATTTACTCTTCCAGACCGTCCAGGCCTTCGCTGATGTATAAAAACGTAAATAATGTATTTCAGTAAAGCACATGACTCATTATATCCGTTGAAGTGTTGGCTGGCGAGCTAATACCCGTGACAGCGCCCACTCATCGTTGTTATCTGATTTCTGGTGTAATGTCAACGTGGCAGCACACTGTACTGTACTATACCTGGTGAGGATGGGTAGCGGCGAGCTGGTGGTGGGTGGGTGGCGAGCGACGAGCTGTGGCGTCCGGGGCGGTCAGTGTTGGTGGTGGGCGGCGGGGTACTGGAGAAAGATGAGAAGAGCTCCACGTTATGTAGCAAGGCTTGACCTTGAGCACGCGGGAACAAAGACACACACAGGAAGCTTGGAAGAGACGACGAAAATTTAAGTTCTTTCCAGGTATTATTTCTCCAGGCAGAAGCTCTGTGGTCTGCGTGCAGGAAGAGCTGTGAATATTATCCTGTAAACTGAAGCGAAACGTCCTTGTGGCGCTGGGGGCAAAGACCACTAGCTTGGCCTTAGGTGACAGTGTTAGAATTCGTAGATTATACAAGAATCATTTTACCCATTGACTCATCTCACTCTCATCATCATGCTTTCCTCTAGTCAATGACATCCCACATAAAAGACATTAACATAGACACTTAATGAAATAAATACGTGAAAATGTGTTCGTAATCCCATCAAGAAACTTCTCACCAAAGAAGTTCATTATTTCCTTACTAAAGACGTAAAAAACACATAGAAATTTATCATTTCTCGTAAGTTAACTTCAAAACTTAACCCACCTGCGCTACGCCGCAATGTTGGTTCACTTTCCCATTTCTATAAGTATCACTTTAGTTTTGCTTAGGAGAGCTGGCTGCTTGTATTCTCCTATCATTACCTAGACAACGCAATACTCGGCAAGCGGTTGCGCGGCCGCTGACAACTCCAAGGTGGGCCGTTTTGATAATTGTTTCTTTCCCTACACTTCGAAGCTTTGGAACTCTCTGCCCTTTCAAGTCTTTCCCAATAACCATGAACTGGTAAATTTTAGAATATAGGATTATTCACTTCAGCCCAAATTCGTAAATACTTTCCCTTGTCTCTTCTTTTTCCCATTTATTAACTTCTCTATATTTCATTTAAGGCCCGGCCTTGATGCAGGCTTTAGTCCATGTCTAGAGCCTTCAATATAAATGTGGCTTTTTTGTTTGTTTTCCTGGCGCTACCTCGCTGAAGCAGGTAGTAGCGATGCTGTTTCCTGTGGGGCAAGGTAGTCCCACGAACGGATGAAGGCAAGCAAATAGGAGTATATATATATATATATATATATATATATATATATATATATATATATATATATATATATATATATATATATATATATATAATTTGTAAAATGATAAGATTACGAACGCTCGTTGTCTGTCTTGGACAATCGCATGTTTACCAAATGGCGTCCTAGCTTCGTCTCTTCGATGTATATCAACTGACTGCTATATTTCTCTCTTGTGTCTCCCCTGATGATGTGATTATTACACGAAAGTGAGCTTGGGAACTTATTGTGTTTCACTTTCCCCGTGGACTCAAAGTAAAATTATTATTAAAAGGGAGAACTAAAAGATTCTCGGTGTCAATGGGAGGTTTGGGCTCAACTCTATAAAATGATTTCTTTGCTAACTTAAGGGATTTATCAATGAAAGATCTAGGGTACTTTATCTTAGATCCAATAGAATATATCTTCTCAAACTCATCATCAATAAACTCTGGACTGCAAATACGTAATGCCCTAAGGAACATAGACTGAAATGATGATAATTTAACTCTGTCATGTTGAGATGAGTAATATTGGATATATGAGCATACATCGGTGGGTTTTCTGTATATGCTAAACTTAAACTTGTTTCCTTGTCTATGGATCATGCAATCTAAAAATGGTAACATACCATTATTTTCATTTTCTACACTAAATTTGATGGTAGGTACTAAATTGTTAAGTAAGGGGAGAAATATTTGTAAATTTTCATTTGTTGGCCAAACACAAAGAACATCATCTACATACCTAAACCAAATTGCATTAGAAAATAAGATATCCTTTAGTAATTTTGTTTCAAAAAATTCCATATAAAGATTACTTAGTACAGGTGAAAGAGGGTTGCCCATTGCCATACCAAATTTTTGAGCATAATAATCTCCATTGAATTGAAATACACAGTCTTTTATACACAATTTTATCAGTTCAGTGAAAACAGACTTTGAAACAGGTAAATGAATATCATCCAAGACATCAAATAAATATTTCAAAAGGTCATCAACTGGAACTTTAGTTAAAAGTGAGGAAACATCAAAGTTAACTAGTTTGAAATCAAAATTAACATTGATATCGTGAAAAGTGAGGAAACGTCAAAGCTAACTAGCTTGAAATCAAAATCAAAATTGATATTGTTAAGCTTGTTGACTAAATCTACATTGTTCATGATATTAGAATTTGATACCTTGCCCACTAAAGGGCTTAATAAAGAAACTAACCATTTTGACAATTTATATGTGATGGAGCCTACTGAACTCACTATAGATCTTGCTGGAAAATTCTGTTTATGTGTTTTGATAAGTCCATACATATATGGCATGAAGGGGACAAAGATGACAAACTTTTGATAAGAGAAATGTTACCTTTCAACAACAAGTTGTTAATAGCTCTTATAAGAGTTATTAATAACTTAAAAAAAGACAAGGATATACATATTACTATAGCAGATAAGGCTAACACTGTTGTGATTTTAGACAAAAGTAACTGTTTATCTAAAATGAATGATCTTTTAAATGGTGACACAACATTCTAAACTCAGTGAAAATCCCTTAGAAGCAGTTAATTCCCATTTCAATAAATAAATGAAGCAGTTGTTGAAAGGTAACATTTCTCATATCAAAAGTTTGTCATCTTTGTCCCCTTCATTGCCATATACATATGGATTTATCAAAACACATAAACAGAATTTTCCAGCAAGACCTATAGTGAGTTCAGTAGGCTCCATCACATATAAATTGTCAAAATGGTTAGTTTCTTTATTAAGCCCTTTAGTGGGCAAGGTATCAAATTCTAATATCATGAACAACGTAGATTTAGTCAAGAAGCGAAACAATATCAATTTTGATTTTGATTTCAAGCTAGTTAGCTTTGATGTTTCCTCACTTTCCACTAAAGTTCCAGTTGATGACCTTTTAGAATATTTATTTGGTGTCTTGGATGATATTCATTTACCTGTTTCAAAGTCTGTTACGCTTGAACTGATAAAATCATGTTTAAAAGACTGTATATTTTAATTCAATGGAGATTATTATGCTCAAAAATTTGGTATGGCAATAGGCAACCCTATTTCACATGTACTAAGTAATCTTGATATGGAATTTTTTGAAACAAAATTACTAAAGGATATCTTACCTTCTAATGCAATTTGGTTTAGGTATGTAGATGATGTTCTTTGTGTTTGGCCAACAAATGTATATTTACAAATATTTCTCCCCTTACTTAACAATTTAGTACCTTCCATCAAATTTACTGTAGAAAATGAAAATAATGATATATTTATTCTAATTTGCTTTGTCGCTGTCTCCCGCGTTAGCGAGGTAGCGCAAGGAAACAGACGAAAGAATGGCCCAACCTACCCACATACACATGTATATACATACACGTCCACACCAACAAATATACATACCTATACATCTCAACGTATACATATATAAACACACAGACATATACATATATACACATGTGCATAATTCTTACTGTCTGCCTTCATTCATTCAGATCGCCACCTCGCCACACATGAAATAACAACCCCCTCCCCCCTTATGTGTGCGAGGTAGCGCTAGGAAAAGACAACAAAGGCCCCATTCGTTCACACTCAGCCTTAGCTGAAATGTAATAATGCACCGAAAACACAGCTCCCTTTCCACATCCAGGCCCCACAGAACTTTCCATGGTTTACCCCAGACGCTTCACATGCCCTGGTTCAATCCATTGACAGCACGTCGACCCCGGTATACCACATCGTTCCAATTCATTCTATTCCTTGCACACCTGTCACCCTCCTACATGTTCAGGCCCAGATCACTCAAAATCTTTTTCACTCCATCTTTCCACCTCCAATTTGGTCTCCCACTTCTCCTCGTTCCCTCCACCTCTGACATATATATCCTCTTGGTCAATCTTTCCCCACTCATTCTCTCCATGTGACCAAACTATATCAAAACACCCTCTTCTGCTCTCTCAACCACACTCTTTCTATTACCACACATCTCTCTTACCCTATTATTACTTACTCGATCAAACCTCACACCCCATATTGTCTTCAAACATCTCATTTCCAGCACATCCACACTTCTGCGCACAACTCTATCCACCCACGCCTCGCAACCATACAACATTATTGGAACCACTATTCCTTCAAACATAGCTATTTTTGCTTTCCGAGATAATGTTCTCGACTTCCACACATTCTGCAAGGCTCCCAGAATTGGAGGTGGAAAGATGGAGTGAAAAAGATTATGAGTGATCGGGGCCTGAACATGCAGGAGGGTGAAAGGAGTACAAGGAATAGAGTGAATTGAAACGTTGTGGTATACCGGGGTCGACGTGCTGTCAATGGATTGAACCAGGGCATGTGAAAAGTCTGGGGTAAACCATGGAAAGTTCTGTGGGGCCTGGATGTGGAAAGGGATCTGTGGTTTCGGTGCATTATGACATGACAGCTAGAGACTGAGTGTGAACGAATGTGGCCTTTGTTGTCTTTTCCTAGCGCAACCTCGCTCACATAATGGGGGGAGGGAGTTGTTATTCCATGTGTGGCGAGGTGGCGATGAGAATGAATAAAGGCAGACAGTATGAATTATGTGCATGTGTATATGTGTATATGTCTGTGTGTGTATATATATATGTATACATTGAGTTGTATAGGTATGTATATTTGCGTGTGTGGGCGTGTATATATATACATGTGTATATGGGTGGGTTGGGCCATTCTTTCGTCTGTTTTCTTGCGCTACCTCGCTAACGAGGGAGACAGCGACAAAGCAAAATAGATAGATAAATATATATATATATATATATATATATATATATATATATATATATATATATATATATATATATATATATATATATATATACATATATATATATATATATATATATATATATATATATATATATATATATATATATATATATATATATATATATATATATATATATATGGATATGGATATGGAAAGGGAGCTGTGGTTTCGGTGCATTGTTACATGACAGCTAGAGATTGAGTGTGAACGAATGGGGCCTTTGTTGTCTTCCTAGCGCTACCTCTCGCACATGATGGGGGGAGGGGGTTGTTATTTCATGTGCGGCAGGGTGGCGATGGGAATGAATAAAGGCAGACAGTATGAATTATGTACATGTATATACATGTATATGTCTGTGTTTGTATATATATGTATACGTTGAGATGTATAGGTATGTATATTTGCGTGTGTGGACGTGTATGTATATGCATGTGTATGTGGGTGGGTTGGGCCATTCCTTCGTCAGTTTCCTTGCGCTACCTCCCTAACGAAGGAGACAGCGACAAAGCAAAATAATATATATATATATATGAATATATATATATATATATATGTATATATATATATAAATATATAAATATATATATATATATATATATATATATATATATATATATATATATATATATATATATATATATATATATATATATATATATATATATATATATATGTATATATATATATATATATATATATATATATATATATATATATATATATATATATTTCCTTTTTTTTTTTTGATTTGTCGCTGTCTCCCGCGTTTGCGAGGTAGCGCAGGGAAACAGACGAACGAAATGGCCTAACCCACCCCCATACACATGTATATACATACGTCCACACACGCAAATATACATACCTACACAGCTTTCCATGGTTTACTCCAGACGCTTCACATGCCCTGATTCAATCCACTGACAGCACGTCAACCCCGGTATACCACATCGATCCAATTCACTCTATTCCTTGCCCTCCTTTCACCCTCCTGCATGTTCAGGCCCCGATCACACAAAATCTTTTTCACTCCATCTTTCCACCTCCAATTTGGTCTCCCACTTCTCCTCGTTCCCTCCACCTCCGACACATATATCCTCTTGGTCAATCTTTCCTCACTCATTCTCTCCATGTGCCCAAACCATTTCAAAACACCCTCTTCTGCTCTCTCAACAACGATCTTTTTATTTCCACACATCTCTCTTACCCTTACGTTACTTACTCGATCAAACCACCTCACACCACACAGTGTCCTCAAACATCTCATTTTCAGCACATTCATTAGCCTGCGCACAACTCTATCCATAGCCCACGCCTCGCAACCATACAACATTGTTGGAACCACTATTCCTTCAAACATACCCATTTTTGCTTTCCGAGATAATGTTCTCGACTTCCACACATTCTTCAAGGCTCCCAGGATTTCCGCCCCCTCCCCCACCCTATAATCCACTTCCGCTTCCATGGTTCCATCCGCTGCCAGATCCACTCCCAGATATCTAAAACACTTTACTTCCTCCAGTTTTTCTCCATTCAAACTTACCTCCCAATTGAATTGACCCTCTCCTACTGTACCTAATTACCTTGCTCTTATTCACATTTACTCTTAACTTTCTTCTTTCACACACTTTACCAAACTCAGTCACCAGCTTCTGCAGTTTCTCACATGAATCAGCCACCAGCGCTGTATCATCAGCGAACAACAACTGACTCACTTCCCAAGCTCTCTCATCCCCAACAGACTTCATACTTGCCCCTCTTTCCAAAACTCTTGCATTCACCTCCCTAACAACCCCATCCATAAACAAATTAAACAACCATGGAGACATCACACACCCCTGCCGCAAACCTACATTCACTGAGAACCAATCACTTTCCTCTCTTCCTACACGTACACATGCCTTACATCCTCGATAAAAACTTTTCACTGCTTCTAACAACTTTCCTCCCACACCATATATTCTTAATACCTTCCACAGAGCATCTCTATCAACTCTATCATATGCCTTCTCCAGATCCATAAATGCTACATACAAATCCATTTGTATGTAGCATTTAGGATATTTAATGAATGCATGACTCATGGTGAGGTGCCTGAGGATTGGCGAAATGCATACATAGTGCCAATGTACAAAGGGAAAGGGGATAAAGGTGAGTGCTCCAATTCCAGATGTATAAGTTTGGGAGGGTATTGATTGAGAGGGTGAAGGCATGTACAGAGCATCAGATTGGGGAAGAGCAGTGTGGTTTCAGAAGTGGTAGAGGATGTGTGGATCAGGTGTTTGCTTTGAAGAATGTATGTGAGAAATACTTGGAAAAGCAAATGGATTTGTATGTAGCATTTATGGATCTGGAGAAGGCATATGATAGAGTCGATAGAGATGCTCTGTGGAAGGTTTTAAGAATATATGGTGTGGGAGGCAAGTTGCTAGAAGCAGTGAAAAGTTTTTATCGAGGATGTAAGGCATGTTTACGTGTAGGAAGAGGGGAAAGTTAGTGATTTTCAGTAAATATCTGTTTGCAGCATGGGTGCGTGATGTCTCCATGGTTGTTTAATTTGTTTATGGATGGGGTTGTTAAGGAGGTGAATACAAGATTTTTTTTTAGAGTGGGGCAAATATGCGGTATGTTGTGGAAGAGAGGGCTTGGGAAGTGAGTCGGTTGCTGTTCGCTGATGATACAGTGCCAGTGGCTAATTCTGATGAGAAACTGCAGAAGCTGGTGATTGAGTTTTGTAAAGTTTTTTGAAGAAATCTGAGAGTAAATGTGAATAAGAGTAAGGTTATTAGATACAGTACGTTTTAGGGACAAGTCAATTGGGAGGTAAGTTTGAATGGAGAAAAACTGGAGGAAGTGAAGTGTTTTAGATTTGGCAGCGGATGGAGCTATCGAAGCGGAAGTGAGTCACAGGGTGGGGGAGGGGGCGAAAGTTCTGAGAGCATTGAAGAATGTGTGGAGGGCGAGAACATTATCTCGGTATGTTTTAGGACAATATGTGGTGTGAGGTGGTTTGATCAAGTAAGTAGTGACAGTGTAAGGGAGATGTATGGTAATATAAAGAGTGTGGTTGAGAGAGCAGTTGAGGGTGTTTTAAAATAGTTTGGTCACATAGAGAGAGTGAGCGAGGAAAGATAGAGAAAGAGGATATATGTGTCAGAAGTGGAGGGAAGGAGGAGAAGTGGGAGACCAAATAGGAGGTGGAAGGATAGAGTGAAAAAGATTTTGAGTGATTGGGGCCTGAACATGCAGGAGGATGAAAGGCGTTCATGGAATAGTGGGAACTGGAACGATACGGTATACCGGGGTCGACTTGCTGTCCATAGATTGAACCAGGGCATGTGAAGCGTCTGGGGAAAACTATGGAAAGTTTTGTGAGGCCTGGATGTGGAAAGGGAGCTATAGATTCGGTGCATTATACATGACAGCTAGAGACTGAGTGTGAACGAGGGGATTGTCATTTCATGTGTGGCGGGGTGGCGTCGGGAATGAATAAAGGCAGCAAGAATGAATTATGTGAATGTGTATATATGTACATGCCTGTGTATGTATATATACTTATACCTTGAAATATATAGGTATGTATATTTGCGTGTGTGGACATGTATGTATACACATGTGTATGTGGGTGGGTTGGGCTATTCTTTCGTTTGTTTCCTTGCGCTACCTCGCTAATGCGGGAGGAAGCGACAATGTATGATAAATAATAAATAATATATATATTATTATTTCTATTTTTTTATTTCCTCTCTCGCTGTCTCCCGCGTTTGCGAGGTAGCGCAAGGAAACAGACGAAAGAAATGGCACAACCCACCCCCATTCACATGTATATACACAAACGTCCACACACGCAAATATACATACCTATACATCTCAATGTACACATATATATACAAACACAGACACATACATATATACCCATGCACACAATTCACACTGTCTGCCTTTATTCATTCCCATCGCCACCTCACCACACATGGAATATCATCCCCCTCCCCCCTCATGTGTGCGGGGTAGCGCTAGGAAAAGACAACAAAGGCCTCATTCGTTCACACTCAGTCTCTAGCTGTCATGCAATAATGCCCGAAACCACAGCTCCCTTTCCACATCCAGGCCCCACACAGCTTTCCATGGTTCACCCCAGACGCTTCACATGTCCTGATTCAATCCACTGAGAGCACGTCAACCCCGGTATACCACATCGATACAATTCACTCTATTCCTTGCCCGCCTTTCACCCTCCTGCATGTTCAGGCCCCGATCACTCAAAATCTTTTTCACTCCATCTTTCCACCTCCAATTTGGTCTCCCACTTCTCCTCGTTCCCTCCACCTCCGACACATATATCCTCTTGGTCAATCTTTCCTCACTCATTCTCTCCATGTGCCCAAACCATTTCAAAACACCCTCTTCTGCTCTCTCAACCACGCTCTTTTTATTTCAACACATCTCTCTTACCCTTACATTACTTACTCGATCAAACCACCTCACACCACACAGTGTCCTCAAACATCTCATTTCCAGCACATCCACCCTCCTGCGCACAACTCTATCCATAGCCCACGCTTCGCAACCATACAACATTGTTGGAACAACTATTCCTTCAAACATACCCATTTTTGCTTTCCGAGATAATGTTCTCGACTTCCACACATTCTTCAAGGCTCCCAGGATTTTCGCCCCCTCCCCCACCCTATAATTCACTTCCGCTTGCATGGTTCCATCCGCTGCCAGATCCACTCCCAGATATGTAAAACACTTTACTTCCTCCAGTTTTTCTCCATTCAAACTTACCTCCCAATTGTACTTGACCCTCAACCCTACTGTACCTAATAACCTTGCTCTTATTCACATTTACTCTTAACTTTCTTCTTTCACACACTTTACCAAACTCAGTCACCAGCTTCTGCAGTTTCTCACATGAATCAGCCACCAGCGCTGTATCATCAGCGAACAACAACTGACTCACTTCCCAAGCTCTCTCATCCACGACAGACTTCATTCTTGCCCCTCTTTCCAAAACTCTTGCATTTACCTCCCTAACAACCCCATCCATAAACAAATTAAACAACCATGGAGACATCACACAACCCTGCCGCAAACCTACATTCACTGAGAACCAATCACTTTCCTCTCTTCCTACACGTACACATGCCTTACATCCTCGATAAAAACTTTTCACTGCTTCTAACAACTTGCCACCCACACCATATATTCTTAATACCTTCCACAGAGCATCTCTATCAACTCTATTATATGTCTTCTCCAGATCCATAAATGCTACATACAAATCCATTTGTTTTTCACATACATTTTTCAAAGCAAACACCTGATCCACACATCCTCTACCACTTCTGAAACCACACTGCTCTTCCCCAATCTGATGCTCTGTACATGCCTTCACCCTCTCAATCAATACCCTCCCATATAATTTACCAGGAATACTCAACAAACTTATACCTCTGTAATTTGAGCACTCACTCTTATCCCCTTTGCCTTTGTACAATGGCACTAAGCACGCATTCTGCCAATCCTCAGGCACCTCACCATGAGTCATACATACATTAAATACCCTTACCAACCAGTCAACAATACAGTCACCCCCATTTTTTTTTTTTTTTAAATTCCACAGCAATACCATCCAAACCTTCTGCCTTGCCGGCTTTCATCTTCTGCAAAGCTTTTACTACCTCTCCTCTGTTTACCAAATCATTTTCCCCAACCCTCTCACTTTGCACACCACCTCGACCAAGACACCCTATATCTGCCTCTCTATCATCAAACACATTCAACAAACCTTGAAAGTACTCACTCCATCTCCTTCTCACTTCACCACTATTTGTTATCACCTCCCCATTAGCGCCCTTCACTGAAGTTCCCATTTGCTCCCTTGTGAAAAAAGGAGAGATAGGTAGTATGTTTGAGGAAAGGAACCTGGATGTTTTGGCTCTGAGTGAAACGAAGCTCAAGGGTAAAGGGGAAGAGTGGTTTGGGAATGTCTTGGGAGTAAAGTCAGGGGTTAGTGAGAGGACAAGAGCAAGGGAAGGAGTAGCAGTACTCCTGAAACAGGAGTTGTGGGAGTATGTGATAGAATGTAAGAAAGCAAATTCTCGATTAATATGGGTAAAACTGAAAGTTGATGGAGAGAGATGGGTGATTATTGGTGCATATGCACCTGGGCATGAGAAGAAAGATCATGAGAGGCAAGTGTTTTGGGATCAGCTAAATGAGTGTGTTAGTGTTTTTGATGCACGCGACCGGGTTACAGTGATGGGTGATTTGAATGCAAAGGTGAGTAATGTGGCAGTTGAGGGAATAATTGGGACACATGGGGTGTTCAGTGTTGTAAATGGAAATGGTGAAGAGCTTGTAGATTTATGTGCTGAAAAAGGACTGGTGATTGGGAATGCCTGGTTTAAAAAGCGAGATATACATAAGTATACGTATGTAAGTAGGAAAGATGGCCAGAGAGCGTTATTGGATTACGTGTTAATTGACAGGTGCGCGAAAGAGAGACTTTTGGATGTTAATGTGCTGAGAGGTGCAACTGGAGGGATGTCTGATCATTATCTTGTGGAGGCTAAGGTGAAGAATTGTATGGGTTTTCAGAAAAGAAGAGTGAATGTTGGGGTGAAGAGGGTGGTGAGAGTAAGTGAGCTTGGGAAGGAGACTTGTGTGAGGAAGTACCAGGAGAGACTGAGTACAGAATGGAAAAAGGTGAGAACAATGGAAGTAAGGGGAGTGGGGGAGGAATGGGATGTATTTAGGGAATCAGTGATGGATTGCGCAAAAGATGCTTGTGGCATGAGAAGCGTGGGAGGTGGGTTGATTAGAAAGGGTAGTGAGTGGTGGGATGAAGAAGTAAGATTATTAGTGAAAGAGAAGAGAGAGGCATTTGGACGATTTTTGCAGGGAAAGAAATGCAATTGAGTGGGATATGTATAAAAGAAAGAGACAGGAGGTCAAGAGAAAGGTGCAAGAGGTGAAAAAGAGGGCAAATGAGAGTTGGGGTGAGAGAGTATCATTAAATTTCAGGTAGAATAAAAAGATGTTCTGGAAGGAGGTAAATAAAGTGCGTAATATATATATATATATATATATATATATATATATATATATATATATATATATATATATATATATATATATATATATATATATATATATATATATATATATATATATATATATATATATATATATATATACATATATGGATGGGGTTGTTAGGGAGGTAAATGCAAGAGTTTTGGAAAGAGGAGCAAGTATGAAGTCTGTTGGGGATGAGAGAGCTTGGGAAGTGAGTCAGTTGTTGTTCGCTGATGATACAGCGCTGGTGGCTGATTCATGTGAGAAACTGCAGAAGCTGGTGACTGAGTTTGGTAAAGTGTGTGAAGAAGAAAGTTAAGAGTAAATGTGAATAAGAGCAAGGTTATTAGGTACAGTAGGGTTGAGGGTCAAGTCAATTGGGAGGTGAGTTTGAATGGAGAAAAACTGGAGGAAGTGAAGTGTTTTAGATGTCTGGGAGTGGATCTGGCAGCGGATGGAACCATGGAAGCGGAAGTGGATCATAGGGTGGGGGAGGGGGCAAAATTCTGGGGGCCTTGAAGAATGTGTGGAAGTCGAGAACATTATCTCGGAAAGCAAAAATGGGTATGTTTGAAGGAATAGTGGTTCCAACAATGTTGTATGGTTGCCAGGCGTGGGCTATGGATAGAGTTGTGCGCAGGAGGATGGATGTGCTGGTAATGAGATGTTTGAGGACAATGTGTGGTGTGAGGTGGTTTGATCGAGTGAGTAACGTAAGGGTAAGAGAGATGTGTGGAAATAAAAAGAGCGTGGTTGAGAGAGCAGAAGAGGGTGTTTTGAAGTGGTTTGGGCACATGGAGAGGATGAGTGAGGAAAGATTGACCAAGAGGATATATGTGTCGGAGGTGGAGGGAGCCAGGAGAAGAGGGAGACCAAATTGGAGGTGGAAAGATGGAGTGAAAAAGATTTTGTGTGATCGGGGCCTGAACATGCAGGAGGGTGAAAGGAGGGCAAGGAATAGAGTGAATTGGAGCGATGTGGTATACCGGGGTTGACGTGCTGTCAGTGGATTGAATCAAGGCATGTGAAGCGTCTGGGGTAAACCATGGAAAGCTGTGTAGGTATGTATATTTGCGTGTTTGGACGTATGTATATACATGTGTATGGGGGGTGTTGGGCCATTTCTTTCGTCTGTTTCCTTGCGCTACCTCGCAAACGCGGGAGACAGCGACAAAGTATAAAAAAAAGAAAAAAGAAATATATATATATTGGAGAGGATCACAATTTTGCGCGTGATCAAGATATTCCTGAGTCCACGAGGAAAATGAAACACGATAAGTTCCCAAGTGCACTTTGTGTTTTCAATTATAGAAGAATCAATGATATCTATCGTGGCAATAGAGTTAGAATTAATAACTGAGATGGCATTACTCAAGTCAATACAATGATCATAGTTTTTAACGTGATCATACAAGGCATTTGATCCTTGTCCTGTTGTTATACTATATTTATGTTGCTTAAGCCTAACAGAAAGATCCTTACCTGCGTGCCCAACATAAAATTTATCACAATTTCCACATGGCACTTTATAGATACATCTAGGAGAATTTTCTGGTGAATTCCTGATTAAGATATTCTTCATAGTATTATTGTGGCTGAAGGCAACATTTACATTAAAGAATTTAAGCAACATGGGAAGTAAAGTGAAATTATTATTAAATGGGAGAACTAAAGGATTCTTGGTGTCCATGGGAGCTTTGGGCTCAACTCTATAAAATGATCTCTTTGTTAACTTAAGGGATTTATCAATGAAAGATCTAGGGTACTTTAACTTAGATCCAATAGAATATAGCTTCTCAAACTCATCATCAATACACTCTGGACTGCAAATACGTAATGCCCTAAGGAACATAGATTGAAATGATAATAATTTAACTGTCATGTTGAGATGAGTAATAATGGATATATGAGCATACATTGGTGGGTTTTCTGTATATGCTAAACTTAAACTTATTTCCTTGCCTAACATCTTCCGCAAAGCTTTTACTACCTCCTCTCTGTTTACCAAATCATTTTCCCTAACCCCCTCACTTTGCACACCACCTCGAACAAAGACCCTATATCTGCCACTCTATCATCAAACACATTCAACAAACCTTCAAAATACTCACTCCATCTCCTTCTCACATCACCACTACTTGTTATCACCTCCCCATTAGCCACCTTCACTGAAGTTCCCATTTGTTCCCTTGTCTTACGCACTTTATTTACCTCTTTCCAAAACATCTTTTTATTCTCCCTAAAATTTAATGATACTCTCTCACCCCAACTCTCATTTGCCCTCTTTTTCACCTCTTGCACCTTTCTCTTGACCTCCTGCCTCTTTCTTTTATACATATCCCACTCAATTGCATTTTTTCCCTGCAAAAATCGTCCAAATGCCTCTCTCTTCTCTTTCACTGATAATCTTACTTCTTCATCCCACCACTCACTACCCTTTCTAATCTGCCCACCTCCCACGCTTCTCATGCCACAAGCATCTTTTGCGCAAGCCATCACTTCTGCCCTAAATACATCCCATTCCTCCCCCAATCCCCTTACCTCCTTTGTCCTCAACTTTTTCCATTCTGTACTCAGTCTCTCCTGGTACTTCCTCACACAAGTCTCCTTCCCAAGCTCACTTACTCTCACCACCCTCTTCACCCCAACATTCTCTCTTCCTTTTTGAAAACCTCTAAAATCTTCACCTTCGCCTCACAAGATAATGATCAGACATCCCTCCAGTTGCACCTCTCAGTACATTAACATCCAAAAGTCTCTCTTTCGCGCGCCTATCAATTATCACGTAATTTAATAACGCTTTATGGCCATCTCTCCTACTTACATACTATACTTATGTGTATCTCTCTTTTTAAACCAGGTATTCCCAATCACCAGTCCTTTTTCAGCACACAAATCTACAAGCTGTTCACCATTTCCATTTACAACACTGAACACCCCAGGTATGCCAATTATTCCCTCAAACTGCCAATTTACTCACCTTTGCATTCAAATCACCCATCACTATAACCCGGTCTCGTGCATCAAAACCACTAACACACTCATTCAGCTGCTACCAAAACACTTGCCTCTCATGATCTTTCTTCTCATGCCAAGGTGCACGTGCATCAATAATCCCCATCTCTCCATCAACTTTCAGTTTTACCCATATCAATCTAATTTCTTGCACTATCACATACTCCCACCACTCCTGTTTCAGGAGTAGTGCTACTCCTTCCCTTGCTCTTGTCCTCTCACTAACCCCTAACTTTACTCCCAAGACATTCCCAAACCACTCTTCCCCTTTACCCTTGAGCTTCGTTTCACTCAGAGCCAAAACATCCAGGTTCCTCTCCTCAAACATACTACCTATCTTTTCCTTTTTCTCATTTTGGTTACATCCCCACACATTTAGACACCCAATCTGAGCCTTCGAGGAGGATGAGTACTCTCCCGCGTGACTCCTTCTTCTGTCTCCCCTTTTAGAAAGTTAAAATACAAGGAGGGGAGGGTTTCTAACTCCCCGCTCCCGTCCCCTTTAGTCTCCTTCTACGAAACGTGAGGAATGCGTGGGAAGTATATATATACATATATATATATAAACATATATTATCCCTGGGGATAGGGGATTAAGAATACTTCCCACGTATTCCCTGCGTGTCGTAGAAGGCGACTAAAAGGGGAGGGAGCGGGGGGCTGGAAATCCTCCCCTCTCGTTTTTTTTTTTTTAATTTTCCAAAAGAAGGAACAGAGAATTGGGCCAGGTGAGGGTATTCCCTCAAAGGCCCAGTCCTCTGTTCTTAATGCTACCTCGCTAACGCGGGAAATGGCGAATAGTTTAAAAGAAAAGAAAGATATATATATATATATATATATATATATATATATATATATATATATATATATATATATATATATATATATATATATATATATATATATATATATATATATATATATATATATGTATATTCCTGAGGATAGGGGAGAAAGAATACTTCCCAAGTATTCCCTGCGTGTCGTAGAAGGCGACTAAAAGGGGAGGGAGCGGGGGGCAGGAAATCCTCCCCCCCCCCTCTCTTTTCTGATTTTTCAAAAGGACGAACAGAGAAGGGGGCCAAGTGAAGATTTCCCTCAAAGGCTCAGTAGTGTTCTTAACGGTACCTCGCCAACTATATATATATATATATATATATATATATATATATATATATTTTTTTTTTTTTCTTTTTTTTATACTTTGTCGCTGTCTCCCGCATTTGCGAGGTAGCGCAAGGAGACAGACGAAAGAAATGGCCCAACCCCCCCCCATACACATGTACATACACACGTCCACACACGCAAATATACATACCTACACAGCTTTCCATGGTTTACCCCAGACGCTTCACATGCCTTGATTCAATCCACTGACAGCACGTCAACCCCTGTATACCACATCGCTCCAATTCACTCTATTCCTTGCCCTCCTTTCACCCTCCTGCATGTTCAGGCCCCGATCACACAAAATCTTTTTCACTCCATCTTTCCACCTCCAATTTGGTCTCCCTCTTCTCCTCGTTCCCTCCACCTCCGACACATATATCCTCTTGGTCAATCTTTACTCACTCATTCTCTCCATGTGCCCAAACCATTTCAAAACACCCTCTTCTGCTCTCTCAACCACGCTCTTTTTATTTCCACACATCTCTCTTACCCTTACGTTACTTACTCGATCAAACCACCTCACACCACACATTGTCCTCAAACATCTCATTTCCAGCACATCCATCCTCCTGCGCACAACTCTATCCATAGCCCACGCCTCGCAACCATACAACATTGTTGGAACCACTATTCCTTCAAACATACCCATTTTTGCTTTCCGAGATAATGTTCTCGACTTCCACACATTTTTCAAGGCTCCCAAAATTTTCGCCCCCTCCCCCACCCTATGATCCACTTCCGCTTCCATGGTTCCATCCGCTGACAGATCCACTCCCAGATATCTAAAACACTTCACTTCCTCCAGTTTTTCTCCATTCAAACTCACCTCCCAATTGACTTGACCCTCAACCCTACTGTACCTAATAACCTTGCTCTTATTCACATTTACTCTTAACTTTCTTCTTCCACACACTTTACCAAACTCAGTCACCAGCTTCTGCAGTTTCTCACATGAATCAGCCACCAGCGCTGTATCATCAGCGAACAACAACTGACTCACTTCCCAAGCTCTCTCATCCCCAACAGACTTCATACTTGCCCCTCTTTCCAGGACTCTTGCATTTACCTCCCTAACAACCCCATCCATAAACAAATTAAACAACCATGGAGACATCACACACCCCTGCCGCAAACCTACATTCACTGAGAACCAATCACTTTCCTCTCTTCCTACACGTACACATGCCTTACATCCTCGATAAAAACTTTTCACTGCTTCTAACAACTTGCCTCCCACACCATATATTCTTAATACCTTCCACAGAGCATCTCTATCAACTCTATCATATGCCTTCTCCAGATCCATAAATGCTACATACAAATCCATTTGTTTTTCTAAGTATTTCTCACATACATTCTTCAAAGCAAACACCTGATCCACACATCCTCTACCACTTCTGAAACCGCACTGCTCTTCCCCAATCTGATGCTCTGTACATGCCTTCACCCTCTCAATCAATACCCTCCCATATAATTTACCAGGAATACTCAACAAACTTATACCTCTGTAATTTGAGCACTCACTCTTATCCCCTTTGCCTTTGTACAATGGCACTATGCACGCATTCCGCCAATCCTCAGGCACCTCACCATGAGTCATACATACATTAAATAACCTTACCAACCAGTCAACAATACAGTCACCCCCTTTTTTAATAAATTCCACTGCAATACCATCCAAACCTGCTGCCTTGCCGGCTTTCATCTTCCGCAAAGCTTTTACTACCTCTTCTCTGTTTACCAAATCATTTTCCCTAACCCTCTCACTTTGCACACCACCTCGACCAAAACACCCTATATCTGCCACTCTGTCATCAGACACATTCAACAAACCTTCAGAATACTCATTCCATCTCCTTCTCACATCACCACTACTTGTTATCACCTCCCCATTTACGCCCTTCACTGAAGTTCCCATTTGCTCCCTTGTCTTACGCACCCTATTTACCTCCTTCCAGAACATCTTTTTATTCTCCCTAAAATTTACTGATAGTCTCTCACCCCAACTCTCATTTGCCCTTTTTTTCACCTCTTGCACCTTTCTCTTGACCTCCTGTCTCTTTCTTTTATACTTCTCCCACTCAATTGCATTTTTTCCCTGCAAAAATCGTCCAAATGCCTCTCTCTTCTCTTTCACTAATACTCTTACTTCTTCATCCCACCACTCACAATGTAAATATATACATATTTTTTTTTTTTTTTTATACTTTGTCGCTGTCTCCCGCGTTTGCGAGGTAGCGCAAGGAAACAGACGAAAGAAATGGCCCCCCCCCCCATACAAATGTATATACATACGTCCACACACGCAAATATACATACCTACACAGCTCTCCATGGTTTACCCCAGACGCTTCACATGCCTTGATTCAATCCACTGACAGCACGTCAGCCCCGGTATACCACATCGCTCCAATTCACTCTATTCCTTGCCCTCCTTTCACCCTCCTGCATGTTCAGGCCCCGATCACACAAAATCTTTTTCACTCCATCTTTCCACCTCCAATTTGGTCTCCCTCTTCTCCTTGTTCCCTCCACCTCCGACACATGGTGACTGAGTTTGGTAAAGTGTGTGGAAGAAGAAAGTTAAAAGTAAATGTGAATAAGAGCAAGGTTATTAGGTACAGTAGGGTTGAGGGTCAAGTCAATTAGGAGGTGAGTGTGAATGGAGAAAAACTGGAGGAAGTTAAGTGTTTTAGATATCTGGGAGTGGATCTGGCAGCGGATGGAACCATGGAAGCGGAAGTGGATCATAGGGTGGGGGAGGGGGCGAAAATTCTGGGGGCCTTGAAGAATGTGTGGAAGTCGAGAACATTATCTCGGAAAGCAAAAATGGGTATGTTTGAAGGAATAGTGGTTCCAACAATGTTGTATGGTTGCGAGGCGTAGGCTATGGATAGAGTTGTGCGCAGGAGGATGGATGTGCTGGAAATGAGATGTTTGAGGGCAATGTGTGGTGTGAGGTGGTTTGATCGAGTGAGTAACGTAAGGGTAAGAGAGATGTGTGGAAATAAAAAGAGCGTGGTTGAGAGAGCAGAAGAGGGTGTTTTGAAGTGGTTTGGGCACGTGGAGAGGATGAGTGAGGAAAGAAAATATATATATATATATATATATATATATATATATATATATATATATATATATATATATATATATATATATATATATATATATATATATATTTTTTTTTTTTTTTTCATACTATTCGCCATTTCCCGCGTTTGCGAGGTAGCGTTAAGAACAGAGGACTGGGCCTTAGAGGGAAAATCCTCACCTGGCCCCCTTCTCTGTTCCTTCTTTTGGAAAATTAAAAAAAAAACGAGAGGGGGAGGATTTCCAGCCACCCACTCCCTCCCCTTTTAGTCGCCTTTTACGACACGCAGGGAATACGTGGGAAGTATTCTTTCTCCTCTATCCCCAGGGATAATATATATATATATATATATATATATATATATATATATATATATATATATATATATATATATATATATATATATATATATATATATATATATATATATATTTATATATATATATATATATATATATATATATATATATATATATATATATATATATATATATATATATATATATATATATATATATATATATATATATATATATATATATCTATAAATATATATAATATTATTTTTTTATTATACTTTGTCGCTGTCTCCCGCGTTTGCGAGGTAGCGCAAGGAAACAGACGAAAGAAATGGCCCAACCCCCCCCCACATACACATGTATATACATACGTACACACACGCAAATATACATACCTACACAGCTTTCCATGGTTTACCCCAGACGCTTCACATGCCCTGCTTCAATCCACTGACAGCACGTCAACCCCGGTATACCACATCGCTCCAATTCACTCTATTCCTTGCCCTCCTTTCACCCTCCTGCATGTTCAGGCCCCGATCCCACAAAATCTTTTTCACTCCATCTTTCCACCTCCAATTTGGTCTCCCTCTTCTCCTTGTTCCCTCCACCTCCGACACATATATCCTCTTGGTCAATCTTTCCCCACTCATCCTCTCCATGTGCCCAAACCACTTCAAAACACCCTCTTCTGCTCTCTCAACCACGCTCTTTTTATTTCCACACATCTCTCTTACCCTTACGTTACTCACTCGATCAAACCACCTCACACCACACATTGTCCTCAAACATCTCATTTCCAGCACATCCATCCTCCTGCGCACAACTCTATCCATAGCCCACGCCTCGCAACCATACAACATTGTTGGAACCACTATTCCTTCAAACATACCCATTTTTGCTTTCCGAGATAATGTTCTCGACTTCCACACATTCTTCAAGGCCCCCAGGATTTTCGCCCCCTCCCCCACCCTATGATCCACTTCCGCTTCCATGGTTCCATCCGCTGCCAGATCCACTCCCAGATATCTAAAACACTTCAATATATATATATACATATATATATATATATATATATATATATATATATATATATATACATATATATATATATATATATATATATATATATATTTTTTTTTTTTTTTGCTTTGTCGCTGTCTCCCTCGTTTGCGAGGTAGCGCAAGGAAACAGACGATAGAAATGGCCCAACCCACCAACATACACATGTATATACATACGTCCACACACACAAATATACATACCTACACAGCTTTCCATGGTTTACCCCAGACGCTTCACATGCCCTGATTCAATCCACTGACAGCACCTCAACCCCGGTATACCACATCGATCCAATTCACTCTATTCCTTGCCCTCCTTTCACCTCCTGCATGTTCAGGCCCCGATCACACAAAATCTTTTTCACTCCATCTTTCCACCTCCAATTTCGTCTCCCACTTCTCGTTCCCTCAACCTCCGACACATATATCCTCTTGGTCAATCTTTCCTCACTCATTCTCTCCATGTGCCCAAACCATTTGAAAACACCCTCTTCTGCTCTCTCAACCACGCTCTTTTTATTTCCACACATCTCTCTTACCCTTACGTTACTTACTCGATCAAACCACCTCACACCACACATTGTCCTCAAACATCTCATTTCCAGCACATCCATCCTCCTGCGCACAACTCTATCCATAGCCCACGCCTCGCAACCATACAACATTGTTGGAACCACTATTCCTTCAAACATACCCATTTTTGCTTTCCGAGATAATGTTCTCGACTTCCACACATTCTTCAAGGCTCCCAGGATTTTCGCCCCCTCCCTCACCCTATGATCCACTTCCGCTTCCATGGTTCCATCCGCTGCCAGTTCCACTCCCAGATATCTAAAACACTTTACTTCCTCCAGTTTTTCTTCATTCAAACTTACCTCCCAATTGACTTGACCCTCAACCCTACTGTACCTAATAACCTTGCTCTTCTTCACATTTACTCTTAACTTTCTTCTTCACCAGCTTCTGCAGTTTCTCACATGAATCAGCCACCAGCGTTGTATCATCAGCGAACAACAACTGACTCACTTCCCAAGCTCTCTCATCCCCAACAGACTTCATACTTGCCCCTCTTGCATTCACCTCCCTAACAACCCCATCCATAAACAAATTAAACAACCATCGAGACATCACACACCCCTGCCGCAAACCTACATTCACTGAGAACCAATCACTTTCCTCTCTTCCTACACGTACACGTGCCTTACATCCTCGATAAAAACTTTTCACTTGCTTCTAACAACTTGCCTCCCACACCATATATTCTTGATACCTTCCACAGAGCATCTCTATCAACTCTATCATAAGCCTTCTCCAGATCCATAAATGCTACATACAAATCTATTTGCTTTTCTAAGTATTTCTCACATACATTCTTCAAAGCAAACTCCTGATCCACACATCCTCTACCACTTCTGAAACCACACTGCTCTTCCCCAATCTGATGCTCTGTACATGCCTACACCCTCTCAATCAATACCCTCCCATATAATTTACCAGGAATACTCAACAAACTTATACCTCTGTAATTTGAGCACTCACTCTTATCCCCTTTGCCTTTGTACAATGGCACTATGCACGCATTCCGCCATTCCTCAGGCACCTCACCATGAGTCATACATACATTAAATAACCTTACCAACCAGTCAATAATACAGTCACCCCCTTTTTTTTGATAAATTCCACTGCAATACCATCCAAACCTGCTGCCTTGCCGGCTTTCATCTTCCGCAAAGCTTTTACTACCTCTTCTCTGTTTACCAAATCATTTTCCCTAACCCTCTCACTTTGCACACCACCTCTATCATCAAACACATTCAACAAACCTTCAAAATACTCACTCCATCTCCTTCTCACATCACCACTGTTTGTTATCGCCTCCACATTTGCGCCCTTCACTGAAGTTCCCATTTGCTCCCTTGTCTTACGCACTTTATTTACCTCCTTCCAGAACATCCTTTTATTCTCCCTAAAATTTAATGATACTCTCTCACCCCAACTCTCATTTGCCCTCTTTTTCACCTCTTGCACCTTTCTCTTGACCTCCTGTCTCTTTCTTTTATACATCTCCCACTCACTTGCATTCTTTCCCTGCAAAAATCGTCCAAATGCCTCTCTCTTCTCTTTCACTATTAATCTTACTTCTTCATCCCACCACTCACTACCCTTTCTAATCAACCCACCTCTCACTCTTCTCATGGCACAAGCATCTTTTGCGCAATCCATCACTGATTCCCTAAATACATCCCATTCCTCCCCCACTCCCCTTACTTCCATTTTTCTCACCTTTTTCCATTCTGTACTCAGTCTCTCCTGGTACTTCCTCACACAAGTCTGCTTCCCAAGCTCACTTACTCTCACCACCCTCTTCACCCCAACATTCACTCTTCTCTGAAAACCCATACAAATCTTCACCTTAGCCTCCACAAGACAATGATCAGACATCCCTCCAGTTGCACCTCTCAGCACATTAACATCCAAAAGTCTCTATTTCGCGCGCCTGTCAATTAACACGTGATCCAATAACGCACTCTGGCCATCTCTCCTACTTACATACGTATACTTATGTATATCTCGCTTTTTAAACCAGGTATTCCCAATCACCAGTCCTTTTTCAGCACATAAATCTACAAGCTCTTCACCATTTCCATTTACAACACTGAACACCCCATGTACACCAATTATTCCCTCAACTGCCACATTACTCACCTTTGCATTTAAATCACCCATCACTATCACCCGGTCTCGTGCATCAAAACCACTAACACACTCATTCAGCTGCTCCCAAAACACTTGCCTCTCATGATCTTTCTTCTCATGCCCAGGTGCATATGCACCAATAATCACCCATCTCTCTCCATCAACTTTCAGTTTTACCCATATCAATCGAGAATTTACTTTCTTACATTCTATCACATACTCCTACAACTCATGTTTCAGGAGTGCTGCTACTCCTTCCCTTGCTCTTGTCCTCTCACTAACCCCTGACTTTACTCCCAAGACATTCCCAAACCACTCTTCCCCTTTACCCTTGAGCTTCGTTTCACTCAGAGCCAAAACATCCAGGTTCCTTTCCTCAAACATACTACCTATCTCTCCTTTTTTCACATCTTGGTTACATCCACACACATTTAGACACCCCAGTCTATATATATATATATATATATATATATATATATATATATATATATATATATATATATATTCACGAACAAAATGCATAGGAACGCGCCCCTTCATAGAACCCGGGACCCTTGTGCCACAGGCGGGAATGTTACCGCTAGGCTATGGTCCTTGCTAATAGGAAATAACTAATCGAATACTATGTAGTCGAATACTCTTCGTGTCACGTTCGTGAGCAACGGGGTCTACACCGATCATTTCTCAAAAGGTGCACATAGGTATTCGAATAGTTATTTCCTATTAGCCAGGCCCATAGAATAGCAGTAGAATCCAGGGCCGTTGCGCTGGTGTCACGGGTTCGATCCAGACTGTTGGAGATTTGTATGTTCTATGAAGGTGCGCATTCCTATGGACTTTGTTCATATCCATATACCTATGTAAATGATTCATACTGTCTGCCCTTCTTCATTCTCGTCGCCACCCAGCCACACATGAAATGACAACCCCTCTACCCCCGCATGTGCGCGAAGTAGCGTTAGGAAAATACATCAAAGGCCACATTCGTTCACATTCAGTCTCTAGCTGTTATGTGTGATGCACCGAATCCACAGCTCCCTTTCCACATCCAGGCCCCACAAAATTTTCCATCCTTTACCCCAGACGCTTCACATGCCCTGGTTTAATTCATTGACAGTACTTCGACCCCGGTATACCACATCGTTCCAATTCACTCTATTCCTTGCTTGCCTTTCACCCTCCTGCATGTTCAGGGTCCGATCACTCAAAATCTTTTTCACTCCATCTTTCCACCTCCAATTTGGTCTCCCACTTCTCGTTCCTTCCACCTCTGACACATATATCCTCTTTGTCAATGTTTCCTCACTCATTCTCTCTATGTGACCAAACCATTTGAAAACATCCTTTTCTGCTCTCTCAACCACATTCTTTTTATTACCACACATATCTCTTACCCTTTCATTGCTTACTCGATCAAACCATCTCACACCACATATTGTCCTCAAACGTCTCATTTCCAGCACCTTCACCCTCCTCCTCACAACTCTATCTATAGCCCACGCCTCGCAACAATATAACATTGTTGGAATAACTTATTTCAAACATATCAATTTTTGCTTTCCAAGATAACGTTCTCGACTTCCACGTATTTTTCAAAGCTTCCTGAACTTTCGCCCCCTCCCCAACCCTATGATTCATTTCCGCTTCCATGGTTCCATCCGCTGCCAAATCCACTCCCAGATATCTAAAACACTTTACTTCCTCCAGTTTTTCTCCACTGAAATTTACCTCCAGTTGACTTGTCCCTCAACCCTAATGTACCTAATCACATTGCTCATACTCACATTTACTCTCAGCTTTCACATACTTTACCAAACTCAGTCACCAGCTTCTGCAGCTTCTCTCCCGAATCAGCCACAAGTGCTGTATCATCAGCGAACAACAACTGACTGACTTCCTAAGCTCTCTCATCCACAACAGACTGCGTACTTGCCGTTCTTTCCAAAACTGCATTCACCTCCCTAACAACCCAATCCATAAACAAATTATACAACCATGGATACATCACGCACCCCTGCAATAAACCAACATTCACTGAGAACCAATCAATTTCCTCTCTTTCTATACGTACACATGCCTTACATTATCGATAAAAACTTTTCACTGCTTCTAACAACTTGCCTCCCACACCATATATTCTTAATACATTCCACAGAGCATCTCTATCAACTCTATCATATGCCTTCTCTAGATCCATAAATGCTACGTACAAATCCATTTGCTTTTCTAAGTATCTCTCACATACATTCTTCAAAGGAAACAAGTGATCCACACATCCTCTACCACTTCTGAAACCACAGTGCTCTTCCCCAATCTGATACTCTGTACATGCCTTCACCCTCTCAATCAATACCCTCCCATATAATTTACCAGGAATACTCAACAAACTTATACCTCTGTAATTTGAGCACTCACTTTTATCCTCTTTGCGTTTGTACAATGGCACTATGCAAGCATTCCGCCAATCCTCAGGCTCCTCATCATGAGTCATATATACATTATATAACCTTACCAACTAATCAACAATACAGTCACCCCCATTTTTCATACGTTACACTACAATATCATCCAAACCCGCTGCCTTGCCGGCTTTCATCTTCCGCAAAGCTTTTACTACATCTTCTCTGTTTACCAAATCATTCTCCCTAACCCTCTCAGTTTGCACACCTCCTCGACCAAAACACCCTATATCTCCCACTCTATCATCAAACACATTCAAGAAACCTTCAAAATAATCACTCCATCTCCTCATATTACCACTACTTGTTATCACCTTCCCATCAACCTCCTTCATTGATGTTCCCATTTGCTCCCTTGTCTTACGCACTTCATTTACCTCCTTCCAAAACATCTTTCTATCCTCCCTAAAATTAAATATGTATGAATATATATATATATATATATATATATATATATATATATATATATATATATATATATATATATATATATATATATATATATATATATATATATATATATATATATACATATATATATATATATATATATATATATATATATATATATATATATATATATATATATATATATATATATATATATATATATATATATATATATATATATATATGTATATATATATATTCATATATATATATATATATATATATATATATATATATATATATATATATATATATATATATATATATATTTATTTATTATTATTCTGCTTTGACGCTGTCTCCCGCGTTAGCGAGGTAGCGCAAGAAAACAGACGAAAGAATGGCCCAACCCGCCCACATAGACATGTGTATACATACACGTCCACACACGCAAATGTACATACCTATACATCTCAATGTACACATATATATACACACACAGACATATACATATATACACATGTACATAATTCATACTGTCTGCCTTTATTTGTTCCCATCGCCACCTCGTCACACATGGAATACCATCCCCCTCCCCCCCTCATGTGTGCGAGGTAGCGCTGAGAAAAGACAACAAAGGCACCATTCGTTCACACTCAGTCCCTAGCTGTCATGTAATAATGCACCGAAACCAAAGCTCCCTTTCCACATCCAGGTCCCACACAACTTTCCATGGTTTACCCCAGACGCTTCACATGCCCTGGTTCAATCCATTGACAGCACGTCGACCCCGGTATACCACATCGCTCCAATTCACTCTATTCCTTGCACGCCTTTCACCCTCCTGCATGTTCAGGCCCCGATCACTCAAAATCTTTTTCACTCCATCTTTCCACCTCCAATTTGGTCTCCCACTTCTCCTCGTTCCCTCCACCTCTGACACATATATCCTCTTGGTCAATCTTTCCTCACTCATTCTCTCCATGTGACCAAACCATTTCAAAACACCCTCTTCTGCTCTCTCAGCCACACTCTTTTTATTTCCACACATCTCTCTTACCCTTACATTACTTACTCGATCAAACCACCTCACACCACATATTGTCCTCAAACATCTCATTTCCAGCACATCCACCCTCCTGCGCACAACTCTATCCATAGCCCACGCCTCGCAACCATACAACATTGTTGGAACCACTATTCCTTCAAACATACCCATTTTTGCTTTCCGAGATAATGTTCTCGACTTCCACACATTCTTCAAGGCTCCCAGAATTTTCGCCCCCTCCCCCACCCTATGATTCACTTCCGCTTCCATGGTTCCATCCGCTGCCAGATCCACTCCCAGATATCTAAAACACTTCACTTCCTCCAGTTTTTCTCCATTCAAACTTACCTCCCAATTGACTTGACCCTCAACCCTACTGTACCTAATAACCTTGCTCTTATTCACATTTACTCTTAACTTTCTTCTTTCACACACTTTACCAAACTCAGTCACCAGCTTCTGCAGTTTCTTACATGAATCAGCCACCAGCGCTGTATCTTCAGCGAACAACAACTGACTCACTTCCCAAGGTCTCTCATCTAGAACAGACTGCATACTTGCCCCTCTTTCCAAAACTCTTGCATTCACCTCCCTAACAACCCCATCCATAAACAAATTAAACAACCATGGAGACATCACACACCCCTGCCGCAAACCTACATTCACTGAGAACCAATCACTTTCCTCTCTTCCTACACGTACACATGCCTTACATCCTCGATAAAAACTTTTCACTGCTTCTAACAACCTGCCTCCCACAACATATATTCTTAATACCTTTCACAGAGCATCTCTATCAACTCTATCATATGGCTTCTTCAGATCCATAAATGCTATATACAAATCCATATGCTTTTCTGAGCATTTCTCACATATATTCTTCAAAGCAAACACCTGATCCACACATCCTCTACCACTTCTGAAACCACACTGCTCTTCCCCAATCTGATGCTCTGTACATGCCATCACCCTTTCAATCAGTACCCTCCCATATAATGTACCAGGAATACTCAACAAACTTATACCTCTGTAATTTGAGCACTCACTCTTATCCCTTTGCCTTTGTACAATGGCACTATGCAAGCATTCCGCCAGTCCTCAGGCACCTCAATGTGAATCATACATACATTAAATAACCTTACCAACCAGTCAACAACACAGTCACCCACTTTTTTAATAATTTCCACTGCAATACCATCCAAACCCGCCGCCTTGCCGGCTTTCATCTTCCACAATGCTTTTACTACCTCTACTCTGTTTCCCAAATCCTTTTCCCTAACCCTCTCACTTTGAAAACCACCTCGACCAAAACACCCTATATCTGCCACTCTATCATCAAACACATTCAAAAAACCTTCAAAATACTCACTCTATCCCTGTCTGACATCAGCACTACTTGTTATCACCTCCCCATAAGCCCCCTTCACTGAAGTTCCCATTTGTTCCCTTGTCTTACGCACTTTATTTACCTCCTTCCAAAACATCTTTTTATTTTCCCTAAAATTTAATGATACTCTCTCACCCCATCTCTCATTTGCCCTCTTTTTCACCTCTTGCACCTTTCTCTTGACCTCCTGCCTCTTTCTTTTATACATCTCCCACGCATTTGCATTATTTCCCTGCAAAAATCGTCGAAATGCCTCTCTCTTCTCTTTCACTAATAATATTACTTCTTCATCCCACCAATCACTACCCTTTCTTATCTGCCCACCTCCCACGCTTCTCATGCCACAACCATCTTTTGCAAAAGCCATAAGTACTTCCCTAAATACATCCCATTCCTCTCCCACTCCCGTTACGTCCTTTGTTCTCACCTTTTTCCATTCTGTAGTCAGTCTTTCCTGATACTTCCTCACACAAGTCTCCTCCCCAAGCTGACTTACTCTCACCATTCTATTCACCCCAACATTCTCTCTTCTTTTCTGAAAACCTCTACATATCTTCACCTTCGCTCCACAAGATAATGATCAGACATCCCTCCAGTTGAACCTCTCAGCACATTGACATCCAAAAGTGTCTCTTTCGCGCGCCTATCAATTAACACGTATTTCAACTTTCTAATAGGGGAAACAGAAGAGGAGTCACGCGGGGAGTGCTCATCCTCCGCGAAGTCTCAGATTGGGGTGTCTAAATGTGTGTGGATGTAAATGAGATGAGAAAAAAGGAGAGATAGTCTTTATGTTTGAGGAAAGGAACCTGGATGTTTTGGCTCTGAGTGAAACGAAGCTCAAGGGTAAAGGGGAATAGTGGTTTGGGAATGTCTTCGGAGTAAAGTCAGGGGTTAGTGAGAGGACAAGAGCAAGGGAAGGTGTAGCACTACTCCTGAAACAGGAGTGGTGGGAGTATGTGATGTAGTGTAAGAAAGTAAACTCTAGATTGATATGGGTAAAACTGAAAGTTGATGTAGAGAGATGGGTGATTATTGGCGCATATGCACCTGGGCATAAGAAGAAAGATCATGAGAGGCAAGTGTTTTGGTAGCAGCTGAATCAGTGTGTTACCAGTTTGATGCACGACACCCGGGTTATAGTGATGGGCGATTTGAATGTAAAGGCGACTAATGTGGCAGTTGAGGGAATGATTGGTATGCATGGGGTGTTCAGTATTGTAAATGGAAATGGTGAAGAGCTTGTAGATTTATGTGCTGGAAAACTACTGGTGATTAGGAATACCTGGTTTAAAAAGAGATATATACATGAATATACGTATGTAAGTAAGAGAGATGGCCAGAGAGCGTTATTGGATTGATAGGCGCGCAAAAGAGAGACTTTTGGATGTTTTGTGCTGAGACGTGCAACTGGAGGGATGTTAGATCATTATCTTGTGGAGGCGAAGGTGAAGATTTGTAGAGGTTTTTAGAAAAGAAAAGAGAATGTTGGGATGAAGAGAGTGGTGAGAGTAAGTGAGCTTGGGAAGGAGACTTGTGTGAGGAACTGTCAGGAGAGACTGACTACAGATTGGAAAAAGGTGAGAACAATGGAGGTATGGGGAGTGGGGGAGGAATGGGATGTATTTAGGGAAGCAGTGATGGCGTGCTCACAAGATGCTTGTGGCATGAGAATTATGTAAGGTGAGCAGATTAGAAAGGGTAGTGAGTGGTGGAAAGAAGTAAGATTATTAGTGAAAGAGAAGAGAAAGGAATTTGGACGATTTTTGCAGGGAAATAATGCAAATGAGTGGGAGATGTATAAAAGAAGAAGCAGGAGGTCAAGAGAAAGGTGCAAGAGGTGAAAAAGAGGGCAAGTGAGAGAAGGAGTGAGAGAGTATCATTAAATTTTAGGGAGAATAAAAAGATGTTCTGGAAGGAGGTAAATAAATTGCGTTAGACAATGGAACAAATTGGAACTTCAGTGAAGGGGGCTAATGGCAAGGTGATAAAAAGTAGTGGTGATGTGAGAAGGAGATGGAGTGAGTATTTTGAAGATTTGTTGAATGTGTTTGATGATAGAGGGGTAGATATAGGGTGTTTTGGTCGTGATGGTGTGCAAAGTGAAAGGGTTAGGGAAAATGATTTGGTAAACTGAGAAGAGGTAGTAAAACCTTTGCGGAAGATGAAAGCCGGCAAGGCAGCGAGTTTCGATGGTATTGCAGTGGAATTTGTTAAGAAAAGGGGTGACTATATTGTTGACTGGTTGCTAAGGTTATTCAATATATGTATGATTCAAGGTGAGGTGCTTGAGGACTGGCGGAGTGCTTGCATAGTGCCATTGTACAAAGGCAAAGGGGAGAAAGGTGAGTGCTCAAATTACAGAGGTATAAGTTTGTTGAGTATTCCTGGGAAATTATATGGGAAGGTATTGATTGAGAGGGTGAGGGCATGTACAGAGCATCAGATTGGGGTAGAGCAGGATGGTTTCAGAAGTGGTAGAGGATGTGTGGATCAGGTATTTGCTTTGAAGAATGTATGTGAGAAATACTTAGAAAAGCAAATGGATTTGTATGTAGCATTTATGGATCTGGAGAAGGTATATCATAGAGTTGATAGAGATGCTCTGTGGAAGGTATTAAGAATATACGGTGTGGGAGGCCAGTTGTTAGAAGCAGTGAAAAGTTTTTATCTAGGATGTAAGGCATGTGTACATGTAGGAAGAGAGGAAAGTGATTGGTTCTCAGTGAATGTAGGTTTGCGGCAGAGGTGTGTGATGTCTCCATGGTTGTTTAATTTGTTTATGGATGGGGCTGTTAGGGAGGTGAATGCAAAAGTTTTGGAAAGAGTGGCAAGTATGCAGTCTATTGTGGATGAGAGAGCTTGGGAAGTGATTCAGTTGTTGTTCGCTGATGATACAGTGGCTGGTGGCTGATTCATGTGAGAAACTGCCCAAGCTGGTGACTGAGTTTGGTAAAGTGTGTGAAAGAAGAAAGTTCAGAGTAAATGTGAATAAGAGCGAGGTTGTAAGGTAAAGTAGGGTTGAGGGTCAAGTCAATTGGGAGGTAAGTTTGAATGGAGAAAAACTGGAGGAAGTGAAGTGTTTTAGATATCTGGGAGTGGATTCGGCAGCAGATGGAACCATGGAAGCGGAAGTGAATCATAGGGTGGGGGACGGGGCGAAATTTCTGGGAGCGTTGAAGAATGTGTGGAAATCAAAAGCATTATCTCGTAAAGCAAAAATGGGTAAGTTTGAAGGAATAGTGATTCCTACAATGTTATATGGTTGCGAGGCGTGAGCTTAGGATAGAGTTATGCGCAGGAGGGTGGATGTGCTGGAAATGAGATGTTTGAGGACAATATGTGGTGTGAGGTGGTTTGATCGAGTAAGCAATAATAGGATAAGAGAGATGTGTGGTAATAAAAACAGTGTGGTTGAGGGAGCAGAAGAGGGTGTTTTGAAATGGTTTGGTCACATGGAGAGAATGAGTGAGGAAAGATTGAGCAAGAGGATGTATGTGTCGGAGGTGGAGGGAACGAGGAGAAGTGGGAGACCAAATTGGAGGTGGAAAGATGGAGTGAAAAAGATTTTGAGTGATCGGGGCCTGAACATGCAGGAGGGTGAAAGCCGGTCAAGGAATAGAGTGAATTGGAACGATGTGGTATACTGGGGTCGACGTGCTGTCAATGGATTGAACCAGGGCATGTGAAGCGTATGGGGTAAACCATGGAAAGATCTGTGGGACCTGGATGTGGAAAGGGAGAAGTGGTTTCGGGCATTATCACATGACAGCTAGAGACTGAGTGTGAACGAATGTGGCCTTTGTTGTCTTTTCCTAGCGCTACCTCGCACACATGAGGGGGAAGGGGATGTTATTCTATGTGTGGCGAAGTGGTGATGGGAATAAATAAAGGCAGACAGTATGAATTATGTACATGTGTATATATGTATATGTCTGTGTGTGTATATATATGTGTACATTGAGATGTATGGGCATGTATATTTGCGTGTGTGGACGTGTATATATATATACATCTTTATGGGGATGGGTTGGGCCATATCTTTCGTCTGTTTCTATGCGCTACCTCGCAAACGCGGGAGACAGCGACATAGCAAAATAACGATATATATATATATATCCTTGGAGATAGGGGTAAAAGAATACTTCCCACGCATTCCTCAGGTGTCGTGCAAGGCGACGGGAACGGGGTCCTAGAAATCCTCCCCTTCTCGTATTTTAACTTACTAAAAGGCGAAACAGAAGAAGGAGTCACGCGAGGAGTGCTCATCCTCTTCGAAGGCTCAATTTGGGGTGTCTAAATGTGTGTGGATGTAACCAAGATGCGGAAAAAGGAGAAATAGGTAGTATGTTTGAGGAAAGGAATCTGGATGTTCTGGCTCTGAGTGAAACGAAGCTCAAGGGTAAAGGGGAAGAGTGGTTTGGTAATGTAGTGGGAGTAAGGTCAGGGGTTGGTAACAGGACAATAGCAAGTGAAGGAGTAGCACTACTCCTGAAATAGGACTGGAGGGAGTATGTGATAGAATGTAAGAAAGTAAACTCTAGATTGATATGGGTAAAACTGAAAGTGGATGGAGAGAGATGGGTGATTATTGGTGCATATGCACCTTGGTATGAGAAGAAAGAATATGAGAAGCAAGTGTTTTGGGAGCAGCTGAGTGAGTGTGTTTGTAGTTTTGATGCACGAGTCCAGGTTATAGTGATGGGTGATTTCAATACAAAGGTGTGTAATGTGGCAGTTGAGGGAATAACTGATGTACATAGGGTGTTCAGTGTTTTAAATGGAAATGGTAAAGAGCTTATAGACTTGTACGCTGAAAAAGGACTGGAGATTGGGAATACCTGGTTTAAAAAGAGAGATATACATAAGTACACGTAAGTAAGTAGGAGAGATGGCCAGAGAGCGTTATTGGATTACGTGTTAATTGATAGGTGCGCGAAAGAGAGACTTTTGGATCTTAATGTGCTGAGAGGTGCAACTGGAGACATGTCTGATCATTATCTTGTGGAGGCGAAGGTGAAGATTTGCAGAAGTTTTCATTAAAGAAGAGAGAATGTTAGGGTAAAGAGAGTGGTGAGAGTAAGTGAGCCTGGGAACGAGACTTGTGTGAGAAAGTATCAGGAGAGACAGTAAAAAATGGATAAAGGTGAGAACAAAGGACGTAAGGGGTGGCGACGAGAACGAATAAGGGCAGACTGTATGAATTATGTACATGTGAATATATGTATATATATATATATATATATATATATATATATATATATATATATATATATATATATATATATATATATATATATATATATATATATATATATATATATATATATATATATATATATATATATATCTTTTTTTCTTTCAAACTATTCGCCATTTCCCGCGTTAGCGAGGTAGCGTTGAGAACAGAGGACTGGACCTTTAAGGGAATATCCTCACCTGGCCCCCTTCTCTGTTCCTTCTTTTGGAAAATTTAAAAAAATGAGAGGGGAGGATTTCCAGCCACCCGCTCCCTCCCCTTTTAGTCGCCTTCTACGACATGCAAGGAATACATAGGAAGTATTCTTTCTCCCCTATCCCCAGGGATAGGGGATACATATATATATATATATATATATATATATATATATATATATATATATATATATATATATATATATATATATATATATATATATATATATATATATATATATATATATATATACATTGAGATGTATAAGTATGTATATGTGCGTGTGTGAACGTGTCTGTATATACATGTGTATGGGGGTGGGTTGAGCCATTTTTTCGTCTGTTTTCTTGCGCTACCTCGCTTACACGGGAGAAAGCGACAAAGTATAATATATCTATTTATCTTATCTATTTATTTTGCTTTGCCGCTGTCTCCCGCGTTTGCGAGGTAGCGCAAGGAAACAGACGAAAGAAATGGCCCAAACCACCCCCATACACATGTATATACATACACGTCCACACACGCAAATATACATACCTATACATCTCAATGTACACATATATATACACACATAAACACATACATATATACACATGCACACAATTCACACTGTCTGCCTTTATTCATTCCCATCGCCACCTCGCCACACATGGAATAACATCCCCTCCCCCCTCATGTGCGCGAGGTAGCGCTAGGAAAAGACAACAAAGGCCGCATTCGTTCACACTCAGTCTCTAGCTGTCATGTAATAATGCACCGAAAACACAGCACCCTTTCCACATCAAGGACCCACAGGACTTTCCATGCTTTACCCCAGACGCTTCACATGCCCTGATCCCATCCATTGATAGCACGTCGACCCCGGTAAACCACATCGATCCAATTCACTCTATTCCTTGCCCGCCTTTTACCCTCCTGCATGTTCAGGGCCCGATCACTCAAAATCTTTTTCACTCCATCTTTCCACCTCCAATTTGGTCTCCCACTTCTCCTCGTTCCCTCTACCTCCGACACATATATCTTCTTGGTCAGTCTTTCCTCACTCATTCTCTCCATGTGCCCAAACCATTTCAAAACACCTGCTTCTGCTCTTTCACCCACACTCTTTTTATTTCCACACATCTCTCTTCGCCTTACATTACTTACTCGATCAAACCACCTCACACCACATATTGTCCTCAAACATCTCATTTCCAGTTCCTCCACGCTCCTCCGCACAACTCTATCCATAGCCCACGCCTCGCAACCATACAACATTGTTGGAACCACTATTCCTTCAAACATACCCATTTTTGATTTCCGAGATAATGTTTTCGACTTCCACACATTTTTCAAGGCTCCCAGGATTTTCGCCCCGTCCCCCACCCTATGATTCACTTCCGCTTCCATGGTTCCATCCACTGCCAAATCCACTCACAGATATCTAAAACACTTCACTTCCTCCAGTTTTCCTCCATTCAAACTTACCTCCCAATTGACTTGACCCTCAACCCTACTGTACCTAATAAGCTTACTCTTCTTCACATTTTCTCTCAGCTTTCTCCTTTCACACACTTTACCAAACTCAGTCACCAGCTCCTGCAGTTTCTCACATGAATCAGCCACCAGCGCTGTATCATCAGCGAACAACAACTGACTCACTTCCCAAGTTCTCTCATCCACAATAGACTGCATACTTACCCCCCCTCTCCAAAATTCTTGCATTCACCTCCCTAACAATCCCATACATAAACAAATTAAACAACCATGGAGACATCACACACACTTGCCGCAAACCTACATTCACTGAGAACCAATCACTTTCCTCTCTTCCTACACGCACACATGCCTTACATCCTCGATAAAAACTTTTCACTGCTTCTAACAACTTGCCTCGCACAATATATATTCTTAATACCTCCCACAGAGCATCTCTATCAACTCTATCATATGCCTTCTCCAGATCCATAAATGCTACATACAAATCCATTTGCTTTTCTAAGTATTTCTTACATACATTCTTCAAAGCAAACACCTGATCCACACATCCTCTACCACTTCTGAAACCACACTGCTCTTCCCCAATCTGATGGTCTGTACATGCCTTCACCCTCTCAATCAATACCCTCCCATATGATTTACCAGGAATACTCAACAAACTTATTCCTCTGTAATTTGAGCACTCACTCTTATCCCCTTTGCCTTTGTACAATGGCACTATGCAAGCATTCCGCCAATCCTTAGGCACCTCACCATGAATCATACATCCATTAAATAACCTTACCAACCAGTCAACAATATAGTCGCCCCCTTCTTTTTTAATAAATTCCACTGCAATACCATCCAAACCCGCTGCCTTGCCGGCTTTCATCTTCCGCAAAGCTTTTGCTACTTCTTCTCTGTTTAACAAACTATTTTCCCTAACCCTCTCACTTTGCACACTACCTCGAACAAACACCCTATATCTGCCACTCTATCATCAAACACATTCAACAAACCTTCAAGATACTCACTCCATCTCCTTCTCACATCACAACTACTTGTTATCACCTCCCCATTAGCCCCCTTCACTGAAGTTTCTATTTCTTCCCTTGTATTGCGTACTTTATTTACCTCCTTCCAAAACATCTTTTTATTGTCTCTTCTCTCATTTGCTCTCCTTTTCACCTCTTGCACCTTTCTCTTGACCTCCTGTCTCTTTCTTTTATACATTTCCCACTCATTTGCATTATTTCCCTGCAAAAAACGTCCAAATGCTTTTCTTTTTTCTTTCACTAATAATCTTACTTCTTCATTCCACTACTCACTACCCTTTCTAATCTGCCTACCTCCCACGGTTCTCATGCTACAAGCATCTTTTGCGCAAGCCAACACTGCTTCCCTAAATGCATCCCATTCCTCCCCCACTCCCCTTACCTCCTTTGTTCTCAACTTTTTCCATTCTGTATTGAGTCTCTCCTGGTACTTCCTCACACAAGTCTTCTTCCCAAGCTCACTTACTCTCACCACTCTTATCGCCCCAACATTCTCTCTTCTTTTCTGAAAACCTCTGCAAATCTTCACCCTCGCCTCCACAAGATAATGATCAGACATCCCTCCAGTTGCACCTCTCAGCACATTAACATCCAAAAGTCTCTCTTTCGCGCGCCTATCAATTAACACGTAATCCAATAACGTTCTCTGGCCATTTCCCCTACTCACATACGTATACTTATGTATATCTCTCTTTTTAAAGCAGGTATTCCCAATCACCAGTCCTTTTCAGCACATAAATCTACAAGCTCTTCACCATTTCTATTTACAACACTGAACACCCCATGTATACCAATTATTCCCTCAACTGCCGCATTACTCACCTTTGCATTCAAATCACCCATCACTATAACCAGGTCTCGTGCATCAAAACCACTAATACACTCCCAAAACACTTGCCTCTCATGATCTTTCTTCTCATGCCCAGGTACATATGCACCAATAATCACCCATCTCTCTCCATCAACTTTCAATTTTACCCATATCAATCTAGAGTTTACTTTCTTACACTTCATCACATACTCCCACCACTCCTGCTTCAGGATTAGTGCTACTCCTTCCCTTGCTCTTGTCCTCTCACTAGCCCCTGACTTTACTCCCAAGACATTCCCAAACCACTCTTCCACTTAACCCTTGAGCTTCGTTTCACTGAGAGCCAAAACATCCAGGTTCCTTTCCTCAAACATACTACCTATCTCTCCTTTTTTCTCATCTTGGTTACATCCACACACATTTAGACACCCATTCCGCGTGACTCCTTCTTCTGTTTCCCCTTCTAGAAAGTTACAATACAAGGAGGGGAAGGTTTCTCGCCTCCCGCTCCCGTCCCCTTTAGTCGCCTTCTACGACACGTGTATATATATATATATATACTTCCCACGTATTCCCTGCGTGTCGTAGAAGGCGACTAAAAGGGGAGGGAGCGGGGGGCTGGAATTCCTCCCCTCTCGTTTTTTTTTTAAATTTTCCAAAAGAAGGAACAGAGGGGGGCCAGGTGAGGATATTCCAATAAAGGCCCAGTCCTCTGTTCTTAGCGCTACCTCGCTAATGCGGGAAATGGCGAATAGTTTAAAAATATATATATATATATATATATATATATATATATATACGAATAAAGTGCATATGAACGCGCACCTTCATAGAACATACAAAGCTCCAACAGCCAGGATCGAACCTGCGACCCCTTGTGCAAGAGGCAGGCATGCTAACCGCTAGGCTAGCGGTTAGCATGCCTGCCTCTTGCACAAGGGGTCCCAGGTTCGATTCTGGCACTTGGAGCTTTGTATGATATATATATATATGTATTATCCCAGGGGATAGGGGAGAAAGAATACTTCCCACGTATTCCCCGCGTGTCGTAGTATGCGACTAAAAGGGAAGGGAGCGGGGGGCTGGAAATCCTCCCCTCTCTTTTTTTTTTTTTTTCCAAGAGAACCAAGAGAAGGAACAGAGAAGGGGGCCAGGTGAGGATATTCCCTCAAAGGCCCAGTCCTTTGTTCTTAACGCTACCTCGCTATCGCGGGAAATGGCGAATAGTGATATATATATATATATATATATATATTTTTTTTTTTTTTTTTTTTTCATACTATTCGCCATTTCCCGCATTAGCGAGGTAGCGTTAAGAACAGAGGACTGGGCCTTTGAGGGAATATCCTCATATGGCCCCCTTCTCTGTTCCTTCTTTTGGAAAATTTAAAAAAAAATGAGAGGGGAGGATTTCCAGCCCACCGCTCCCTTCCCTTTTAGTCGCCTTCTACGACATGCAGGGAATACGTGGGAAGTATTCTTTCTCCCCTATATATATTTATCTATTCATTCACTTCGCCCCGCCGCTGCCTCCCGCGCCAGCGAGGTAGTGCAAGGAAACAGACGAAAGAATGGCCCAACCCACCCACATACACATGTATATACATACACGTCCACACACACCAACATATACATACCTATACATCTCAACGTATACATATATATACACACACAGACATATACATATATACCCATGTACATAATTCATACTGTCTGCCTTTATTCATTCCCATCGCCACCCCGCCACACATGGAATAACAACATCCTTCCCCCTCATGTGTGTGAGGTAGTGCTAGGAAAAGACAACAAAGGCCCTATTCGTTCACACTCAGTCTCTAGCTGTCATGTAATAATGCACCGAAACCACATATATATATATATATATATATATATATATATATATATATGTATATATATATATATATATATATATATATATATATATATATATATATATATATATATATATATATATATATATATATATATATATATATATTTATATATATATGTATATATATGTATATATATTATCCCTGGGGATAGGGGAGAAAGAATACTTCCCACGTATTCCCTGCGTGTCGTAGAAGGCGACTAAAAGGTAAGGGAGCGGGGGGCTGGAAATCCTCCCCTCTCATTTTTTTTTTTTTTTTTTTTTTTTTTTTTTAATTTTCCAAAAGAAGGAACAGAGAAGAGGGCCAGGTGAGGATATTCCCTCAAAGGCCCAGTCCTCTGTTCTTAACACTACCTCGCTATCGCGGGAAATAGCGAATAGTATGAAAAAAAAAAATGTATATATATATATATATATATATATATATATATATATATATATATATATATATATATATATATATATATATATATATATATATATATACATATATATATATATGTATATATATATATATATATATATATATATATATATATATATATATATATATATATATATATATATATATATATATATATCCCAGACATTCGCACTATTTCCCTGCAAAAATCGTCCAAATGTCTCTTTCTTTTTCACTAATAATCTTACTTCTTCATCACACCACCCACTACCCTTTCTAATCTACCAACCTCCTAAGCTTTTCAATGCCACAAGCATCTTTTGCGCAAGCCATCACTGCTTCCCTAAATTCGTCCCATTCCTCCTCCACTCCCCTTACGTCCATTGCTCTCACGTTTTTCCATTATGCACTCAGTCTCTCCTGTTACTTCCTCACACAAGAGTCATTCCCAAGCTCACTTACTCTCACCACTCTCTTCACCGCAACATTCTTCTTTTCTGAAAGCCTTTACAAGTCTTCACCTTCGCCTCCACAAGATAATGATCAGACATCCCTCCAGTTGCCCCTCTCAGCACATTAACATCCAAAAGTCTCTCTTTCACGCGCCTATCAATTAACACGGAATCCAATAACGCTCTCTGGCCATCTCTCCTACTTACATACGTATAATTATGTATATCTCTCTTTTTAAACCAGGTATTATCAATCATCAGTCCTTTTCAGCACACAAGTCTACAAACTCTTCATCATTTCCATCAAAATACTGATCACCCCATGTACACCAATTATTCCCTCAACTGCTACATTACTCACCGTTGCATTCAAATCATCCATCACTATAACCAGGTCTCGTGCATCAAAACTGCTTACACTCTCACTCAGCTGCTTCCAAAACAATAGCCTCTCATGATCTTTCTTCTCATGCCGTGGTGCTTAGGCCCCAATAATCACCAATCTCTCTCCATCCAACTTTCAGTTTTGCCCTTATCAATATAGGGTTTACTTTCTTACCCTCTATTACATACTCCCACAAGGGAGGAGGTCAAGAGAAAGGTGCAACAGGTGAAAAAGAGGGCAAATGAGAGTTGGGATGAGAGAGTATCATTAAATTTCAGGGAGAATAAAAAGATGTTTTGGAAGGAGCTATATAAAGTGCGTAAGACAAGAGAACAAATGGGAACATTGGCGAAGGGGGCTAGTGGGGAGGTAATAACAAGTAGTTGTAATGTGAAAAGGAGATGGAGTGAGTATTTTGAAGGTGTGTTATATGTGTTAGATGATAGGGTGGCAGATATAGGCTATGTTGGTCGAGGTGGTGTGCGAAGTCAGGGTCAGGGAGAATGGTTTGGTAAACAGAGGTAGTGATAGCTTTGCGGAGGATGAAAACTGACAAGGCGGCGGGTTTCGATGGTATTGCAGTGAAATTTATTAAAAAAAGGAGGTGACTGTGTTGTTGATTGGTTGGTGAGAATATTCAATGTATGTATGGCTCATGTTGAAGTACCTGAGGTTTGGCGGAATGCATGCATAGTGCCATTGTACAAAAGCAAAGGGGATAAAGGTGAGTGTTCAAATTACGGAGGTATAAGTTTGTTGAGTATTCCTGGGAAATTATATGGGAGGGTATTGATTGAGAGGGTGAAGGCATGTACAGAGCATCAGACTGGGGAAGAGCAGTGTGGTTTCAGAAATGGTAGAGGATGTGTGGATCAGGTGTATGCTTTGAAGAATGTATGTGAGAAATACTTACAAAAACAAATAGATTTGCATGTAGCATTTATGGATCTGGAAAAGGCATATGATAGAGTTGATAGAGATGCTTCGTGGAAGGTATTAAGAGAATATGGTTGCTGGAAGCAGTGAAAAGCTTTTATCAAGGATGTAACTCATGTGTACGAGAAGGAAGAGAGGAAAGTGATTGCTTTTCAGTAAATGTTAGTTTGCGGCAGAGGTGCGTGATGTCTCCATGGTTGTTTAATTTGTATATGGACGGTGTTGTTAGGGAGGTGAATGCAAGAGTTTTGGAGAAAGGGGCAAGTATGCAGTCTGTTGTGGATGAGAGAGCTTTGGAAGTGAGTCACTTGCTGTTCGCTGATGATACAGCGCTGGTGGCTGATTCATGTGAGAAACTGCAGAAGCTGGTGACTGAGTTTTGTAAAGTGTTTTGAAGAAGAAAGCTGAGAGCAAATGTGAATAAACGCAAGGTTATTGGGTACAGTTGGGTTGAGGGACAAGTCAATTGGGAGTTAAGTTTGAATGGAGAATACTAGAGGAAGTGAAGTGTTTTAGATATCTGGGAGTCGATCTGGCAGCGGATGGAACCATGGAAGCGGAAGTGAGTCACAGGGTGGAGGAGGGGGCGAAAGTTCTAGGGGCGTTGAAAAATGTGTGGAAGGCAAGAACATTATCTCAGAAAACAAAAATGGGTATGTTTGAAGGAACAGTGGTTCCAACAATGTTATATGGTTGCCAGGCATAGTTATAGATAGGGTTGTGCGGAGGAGGGTTGTTGTGTTGGAAATGAGTTGTTTGAGGACAATATGTTGTGTGAGGTGGTTTGATCGAGTAAGTAATGAAAGGGTAAGAGAGTTATGTGGTGGTAAAAAGAGTGTGGTTTAGAGGGCAGAAGAGGATGTATTGAAATGGTTTGGTCACATGGAGAGAATGAGTGAGGAAAGATTGACCAAGAGGATATATGTGTCAAAGGTGGAGGGAACTAGGAGAAGTGGGAGACCAAATTGGAGGTGGAAGGATGGAGTGAAAATGGTTTTGAGCTATCGGAGCCTGAACATGCTTGAGGGCGGAAGGTGTGCAAGGAATAGAGTGAATTGGAACGATGTGGTAAACCGGGGTCGACGTGTTGTCAATGGATTGTGCCAGGGCTTGTGAAGCTTTTGGGATAAATCATGGAACGTTTTGTGGGGCCTAGATGTGGAAATGGAGCTGCGGTTTCGGTGCCTTATACATGATAGCTAGAGACTGAGTGTGGACGAAAGTTGCCTTTGTTGTCTTTCCCTAGTGCAACCTCGCGCGCGTGCGGGGGGAGGTGGTTGTCATTTCATGTGTGGCGAGGTGGCGATGGGTATGAATAAAGGCAGCGAGTATGAATTATGTACATGTGTATATATGTATATGTCTGTGTATATATATATATATATTTTTTTTTTTTTTTTTTTTTTTTTATACTTTGTCGCTGTCTCCCGCGTTTGCGAGGTAGCGCAAGGAAACAGACGAAAGAAATGGCCCAACCCCCCCCCCCATACACATGCACATACACACATCCAGACACGCAAATATACATACCTACACAGCTTTCCATGGTTTACCCCAGACGCTTCACATGCCTTGCTTCAATCCACTGACAGCACGTCAACCCCTGTATACCACATGACTCCAATTCACTCTATTTCTTGCCCTCCTTTCACCCTCCTGCATGTTCAGGCCCCGATCACACAAAATCTTTTTCACTCCATCTTTCCACCTCCAATTTGGTCTCCCTCTTCTCCTCGTTCCCTCCACCTCCGACACATATATCCTCTTGGTCAATCTCTCCTCACTCATTCTCTCCATGTGCCCAAACCATTTCAAAACACCCTCTTCTGCTCTCTCGACCACGCTCTTTTTATTTCCACACATCTCTCTTACCCTTACGTTACTTACTCGATCAAACCACCTCACACCACACATTGTCCTCAAACATCTCATTTCCAGCACATCCATCCTCCTGCGCACATCTCTATCCATAGCCCACGCCTCGCAACCATACAGCATTGTTGGAACCACTATTCCCTCAAACATACCCATTTTTGCTTTCCGAGATAATGTTCTCGACTTCCACGTATATATATTCTTTCTTTCTTTCTTTTAAACTATTCGCCATTTCCCGCGTTAGCGAGGTAGCGTTAAGAACAGAGGACTGGGCCTTTTTTGGAATATCCTCACCTGGCCCCCTCTGTTCCTTCTTTTGGAAAATTAAAAAAAAAGACGAGAGGGGAGGATTTCCAGCCCCCCCGCTCCCTCCCCTTTTAGTCGGCTATATATATATATATATATATATATATATATATATATATATATATATATATATATATATATATATATATATATATGTATATCCTTTGAAATGTACAGGTATTTATATTTGCGTGTGTGGACGTGTATGTATATACATGTGTATGTGGGTGGGTTGGGTCATTCTTTCGTCTGTTTTCTTGCGGTACCTCGCTAACGCGGGAGACAGCGACAAAGTAAAGTTGATAAATTAATAGATGATATATATATATATATATATATATATATATATATATATATATATATATATATATATATATATATATATATATATATATATATATATATATATATATATATATATATATACATATATATATATACATATATATATATATATATATATATATATATATATATATATATATATATATATATATATATATATATATATATATATATATATATATATATATATATTTTTTTTTTTTTTTTTCTTTCTTTCATACTAATCGCCAGTTCTGAAAGTCGATCCCTAGCTGTATATCATCGCAAGTGAAATGTTCACATGTAAGTTAGCGTAAACAATATGCGCACCCGAGATTCGACCTCAGGCCCGAGTGTAGCTGGCAAACAATGTACCGCGTAACCGCCGATGTTACAAATTCTATAAATCTGGAAACACTGTGACTACAGATGCAGTTCAACATTTTCCTCTCTCGTATGTTATCCCACAACATGTGAGGTCGATTTCATTTCTTCATCTGCAACACACAAGGTACAGCAGCGTTTTCCGTTTTCTTTAGGCCAGTTGAGCAACAACCCCCTGCCCCTCTTTCATGCTTACCCTACCCAGGGAAGGACAGAGAATTCCCACACAAAGTTATCTCAGTCAGCTACACAACAGCTGTTATCTCAATCATCTTTACATAACAGCTGTAAGATGTTGAAGTAGTCCCGTCAGAGCCGGCCTCATGCGTCGTGTGCCAGATCGTCCTGATCTATAAGCGGTCCACCAACGCCACATCCGACGAAAACGGACTTGGCTATCGAGAAGACGGATGTGTCCGTCTTGGCATTTGATGTAGCATTAAACTGAGAGTCTTGTGAAGAGAAGTAAGAGTTCACCCTTCTGTCATATACTGACGTCATGCACTATTACAGTCCCCCTGGAAATATAAGGATCGTGAGTCGGGAAGGAAAATTGACATTAAAATATGTAATATCCGGCAGCAAAGGAAACTGAGCAAAGAAAATGATCCAAATAATTATACTGCGTTGGACGAGTGGGAAGGCGGACACAAACCCGACCTTGACTCTGCCGTGCCGGTGAGGGACCAGTCTCCACCACCACCACCAGAGATACACCCATGCTCGCTCCTCCCGCCGGTGAGGGACCAGTCTCCACCACCACCACCAGATATACACCCATGCTCGCTCCTTCTCCGGTGAGGGACCAGTCTCCACCACCACCACCAGAGATACACCCATGCTCGCTCCTCCCGCCGGTGAGGGACCAGTCTCCACCACCACCACCAGATATACACCCACGCTCTCTCCTCCCGCCGGTGAGGGACCAGTCTCCACCACCACCACCAGAGCTACACCCATGCTCGCTCCTTCTCCGGTGAGGGACCAGTCTCCAACAACACTATCAGAATTACACCCATGCTCTCTCCTCCCGCCAATGGGCAGCCAGTCTCCACCACTACTACCAGGACTAAGCCCACGCCCTCTCCTTCCACCGGTGGGCAGTCAATCTCCACCACCCCTAAGAGGGCAACACCCACACTCTCTTCGCCCGCCGGTGAGTGGCCAGTCTCCACAACAGACTGCATACTTGCCCCTCTCTCCAAAATTCTTGCATTCACGACCCTAACAACCCCATCCATAAACAAATTAAACAACCATCGAGACATCACGCATCCCTGCCGCAAACCGACATTCACTGAGAACCAATCACTTTCCTCTCTTCCTACACGTACACATGCCTTACATCCTCTATAAAAACTTTTTACAGCTTCTAACAACTTGCCTCCCACACCATATATTCTCAATACCTTCCACAGAGCATCTCTATCAACTCTATCATATGCCTTCTCCAGATCCATAAATGCTACATACAAATCCATTTGCTTTTCTAAGTATTTCTCACATACATTCTTCAAAGCAAACACCTGATCCACACATCCTCCACCACTTCTGAAACCACACTGCTCTTCTCCAATCTGATGCTCTGTACATGCCTTCACCCTCTCAATCAATACCCTCCCATATAATTTACCAGGAATACTCAACAAACTTATATCTCTGTAATTTGAGCACTCATCTTTATCCCCTTTGAGTCTGTACAATTGCACTATGCACGCATTCCGCCAATCCTCAGGCACCTCACCATTAGTTATACATACATTAAATACCCTTACTAACCAGTCAACAACACAGTCAACCCCCCATTTTGAGTAAATTCCACTGCAATACCATCCAAACCCGCTGCTTTGCCAGCTTTCAGCTTCTGCAAAGCTTTTACTACCTCTTCTCTGTTTACCAAATCATTCTCCCTAACCCTCTCACTTCGCACACCAACTCGACCAAAACACCCTATATACGCCAATCAATCATCGAACACATTCAACAAACATTCAAAATACTCACTCCATCTCCTTCTCACATCACCACTACTTCTTATCATCTCTCCATTTGCCCCCTTCACCAATGTTTCCATATATTCTCTTGTCTTATGCACTTCATTTACCTCCTTCCAAAACATCTTTTCATTCTCCCTAAAATTTAATGATACTCTCTCACCCCAACTCTCATTTCCCCTACTTTTCACCTCTTGCACCTTTCTCTTCACCTCTTGCCTCTTTCTTTTATACATCTCCCAGTCATTTTCACTATTTCCCTGTAAAAATCGTCCAAATGTCTCTCTCTTCTCTTTCACTAAAAGTCTTACTTCTTCATCCCACCACTCACTACCCTTTCTTATCTGCCCACCTTCCACGCTTCTCATGCCACAAGCATCTTTTGCGCAAGCCATCACTGCTTCCCTAAATACATCACATTCCTCCCCAACTCCCCTTATGTCCTTTGTTCTCACCTTTTTCCATTCTGCACTCAGTCACTCCGTCAAACAGATTTCCTTCCCAAGCTCACTTACTCTCACCACTCTCTTCACCCCAACATTCTCTCTTCTTTTCTGAAAACCCATACATATCTTCACCTTCGCCTCCACAAGATAATGATCAAACATCCCTCCAGTTGCACCTCTCAGCACAGTAACATCCAAAAGTCTCTCTTTCGCGCGCCTGTCAATTAACATGTAATCCAATAACGCTCTCTGGCCATCTCTCCTACTTACATACGTATACTTATGTATATCTCGCTTTTTAAACCAGGTATTCCCAGTCACCAGTCCATTTTAGCACCCAAATCTATAAGCTCTTCACCATTTCCATTTACAACAATGAACACCCCATGTACACCAATTATTCCCTCAACTGCCACATTACTCAACTTTGCGTTTAAATTACCCACCACTATATCCCGGTCTCGTGCATCAAAACTAATCACACACTCACTCAGCTGCTCCCAAAATACCTACCTCTCACGATCTTTCTCTTCATGCCCAGGTGCACATGCCCCAATAATCACCTATATCTCTACATCCACTTTCAGTTTTACTCATATTTATCTAGACTTTGCTTTCTTACACTCTATCACATACTCCCACCACTCCTATTTCAGAAGTAGTGCTACTCCTTCCCTTGCTCTTGTCCTCTCACTAACCCCTGACTACTCCCAAACGATTTCCAAACCACTCTTCCCCTTTACCCTTAAGCTTCGTTTCACTCACAGCCAAAACTTCCAGGTAACTCATATATATATATATATATATATATATATATATATATATATATATATATATATATATATATATATATATATATATATATATATATATATATATATATCTTTCTTTCAAACTATTCGCCATTTCCCGCGTTAGCAAGGTAGCGTTAAGAACAGAGGACTGAGCCTTTGAGAGAATATCCTCACCTGGCCCCCTTCTCTGTTCCTTCTTTTGGAAAATTAAAAAAAAACTGAGAGGGGAGGATTTCCAGCCCCACGCTCCCTCCCCTTTTAGTCGCCTTCTACGACACGTAGGGAATACGTGGGAAGTATTCTTTCTCCCCTATCCCCAGGGATAATATATATATATATATATATATATATATATATATATATACTCTTGGTTGACCGAGAACAATCGCCAGTGATCGCGATCCCGCCTGGAGGAGCTGCCCGAGCATCGTCCCCTCAGAGGCCAGCAGCGTTCCGTGCTAACACCACCACCACCTCACCCACCACCAGACCTGATGCCAAGAGGCAGGAAACAACGAATGGGTTTATAGAAACGGGAGACACGAAAACTGTTTAGTCGATTTGATGACGGAAGAAGTACATGGAAATCATCAAAGATCAAACAAGTGTTTCAACTGGCTCCACTGAGAAAGGTGCTCATTGGGCTTTGCTTAAGGCTCCTGGCCAGCTTAAGGCGGTACTACGGCACTCCCTCCACCTCAAGGCGGTACTACGGCACTCCCTTCACCTCCAGGCGGTACTACGGCACTCCCTCCACCTCCAGGCGGTACTACGGCACTCCCTCCACCTCCAGGCGGTACTACGGCACT